>NW_006440214.1:1068298-1113674 GCF_000325575.1 Pteropus alecto | reverse complement strand
AGTCCAAGTGGACACTTACTTCTGATGCCCAAGTCACGTCTGCAGCCACAGAGGACGCTGATCAGAGGCCAACTAACACTTTGTCACTCGGTTGTTTCAAGGGCCGGGGCCCTGTTCTCCACCCTCCCTTCCGCAGGCAGTAAGCTCAACTCGAGGCCACACTGAGAGCCACAGGGTGACCATGGTTCTCCTCTGACATTGGACCCGACCCGCTGCCTTTGGGTGGCCTGAGAAGCTTCAGGGTAGTGGTTCTCAAACCCGACAGCATATCGGAACCCACTTCCAGGGCCACGCCCACAACAAGGACTGTAGAAGAGACGACAGACCACAGAAAATTCCGCTGGTTCCAATGGCCTCAGGTGCATCCTCATCTCCCTGTCAGCGTCTACACACGTTCATACACCTGGATTTGAATTCCTGCTTTGCCACTTCTGAGCATTGTCATTTTTGTCACCATGTGATTATTCTCTAAGACAACGATTCTTCCTCCTTAAAAATGGGGCTAATAACCTGAGATCAATAAGAAGCTTTAAAAAAATCCAAAATGAGATAAAACCCCAAATACGAAAAATCCCAAATGAGGGAGAATGGATGGAGAGACACGTTTTCCAAGACCAGTGCGTGTACACACAGAGTTTCTGCCAAGTGTCCCCTAACTGTAGGGCGGCGTGGACTTGGAAGAAGGTTAGCGGGAATGCTTCAATGCAGAGAACTGGAGGCCCACCATAAATCTTAAATGAACACACACTTTATTTTTACAAGGTTTGTGGCAATATCACTTTGGGAAAGATGTGTGAGGGTGACACGTAATGGAGAAAAAGCAAACGTGCTTATTTTCTAGGCTTTCAATCTTCTCCACCAAAGAGAAGAATCTCCAAATTATAACAGATAAAGTGTTAGGACGGGCGTATATGTTTTAGGTTAAACAACCGATGTGACCTCATGACTGAAAGCTTACGTTAAAGACCTCCAGATGTGACAGAAAGCCACAGAGGACTCTTGTGAGACATGCCACACACTGGGTGCATTCCCAGCTTTCAAGGAGAAATTATGATGCTGATCCCCAGTAAAACTCTGCAGCAGTTTACTAGGGCATATAAAACGATTTATTGGAATTTGAAATAAAAAACAGCAGGTTTTGCTAAAAATACATTGACAAACTATCATTACTGTTGAACAGCAGTGCCAGAAACACAATAGCAATCTGCTAAGAATATTGTATTCAGATTTCGTCTTGGGGCTTAGTTCAGAGCCAGCGGGCCTGGCTCCCAGTCCCGTCCCTTATGTGGAATGACCCCAGGGGGACTCAGGATACGAGATTCTCACCCTCAATATGCTGAAAGTCACCACCCAACAGTGACAGGGACTGGTGGGAGGCAGGAAGGGCAGGGTTATGTCACAGTGACACAAATGTGCACGGTTAGGGGCTGACCGCAAGGCTGGGAGGCCACCTCAAGTCAGAGCATTCCGGTTTGGTGAGTGGGACAGTTGGCTGGAGTTTCTAGGTCGACGATGAGAGGGCGGTCCTAGCTGAGCCATCTCCAAAGAGCAGTTGTCCAATAAGGAGGGAGGGGTCACGCGTCAGGAAGCGGGGAGGGAGCTGCCCACTGGTCACGGCCACGCGGATGATACCGGGACATTCGGCAAGAGCCGCTCTGCAGACGGCTGCGAGGAGGAGCCCCGGGGTGGGACGAGGGGGGACCGGACCGCCAGGTCGCGATGGCGGTTTGAGCACAGACTTACACTTTTCTCTTATCCGAAACGATTCAACAGCTGTCGGGGGACTTCCGTCGACACAGACCCACAATGAAAAGGGTGACGTGAGAGGCAGAAACAGCAGCACACTCCGAAGGCCTCCAGGGCAGAGGGACGGCAGTCACCCTCGTCCCAAGAGGACGGGATCTCAGTCTGGCTGCAGGAAAATTCTTTAGCTAATTCTTTACTTAGCTCTGATCAGACAAGGAAAATGACCAGACGTGTGAGAACAGTTCCTGACATGACAATGATAGGGACCCAAACCGAAACAAATTATCAAAAAAGGAAAAAAAGAAAGAAAATCAACAACAAACTGAAGAGGAAAGCCGTTTGGAAGAAACAGAGATTATGCGAGAAGAGAATTTCCAAACATGGGACACAGAGAAACGAACCGTTAACAGCCTCAGAGAGGAAAGAAAGTTTTGCCTCTGTGAAGCACGAATGTGTGATAAGCGTGTGCGTGTGTGTAAATATTCAGACACCAAAAAACACTGAGAAATGAAGTACACGACGGAAAATAATGAATCGGGAGACTGAAAGTTACGTTGAAGAAATTCACCAAAAAGAACAGCTAAGCTGGAGAAAGGGACAGGAAGAGAAAAAAGATTAAAAAGGAAAAAACTGAAGAATGAGTTGAGGATGCCGGACCCGCAGGTAATAAGAAAAGCAAACGAAAGAAAAACGAGAAACACAGGGCAAGAAAGTAAGAAAGGACACGTCAGTAATATCCTCAAGAGCAGAAGGCGTCCCAGACCCCGAGGGACCACGAAAGCGCGCATGGGACATGAGAGGGACTTACGCCGAAGAATTGTGCTGTGAGATTTCAGCCGAGGGACGATGCGCCCAACTCCCTGAGAAAAGACCCTAAAAACAGGTCACACGTGGAGGACCGAGGACCTGAACGGCTTCGGACTTCTCAACGGCAGCTCTGAAGGCTGTAAACGATGGATAGATTCTTTCATAACCCATAAAACAAAACAAATTCGCAACCGTAGAGGGAAAAATAAAAATCAAGACAAAGAGACGTAAACACTAATTGTGCATGCCGACCGTCTCGAGAAGTTGATTTTCCAGCATTTGTCTCTGGGTAGCGCTTAGAGGATCCAGTCTACCCAGAAGGTGCTAAGTGGGACACTGAGTTGGTCCCAGGGTGAGGCTGTGTGGGCGGCTGGCCCAGGCTGAGTGGACCCAGCCACCCGGGACAGGCTCGCCCCGGAGGCCTGGCTGGCTGTAGGAATGCACTGAGGGCAGAGGCGCGGCCTTGACGACGAAGGGTTTGAAACGGGTTTACGATGAGATTTTAGAAAACTGAGTGACACAGGACCAAAGTAATCACGGCACAGCCATTAAGTGGGGGGGATGGGAGAGGGAGGGAATGGAGGGGACAGGAGCTGACAGAATTTCAAGGCGAGTTTCCGAGAGGGGGAGCAGAGAAAGGGGACGGCCCCGGGCGACGCGGGGGACAGGGAGTCTGGAGTTGGTCGGCTTTCTTTCGTTTTGCTTTGTTTGAAGAGCACCGTGTGCTGGTTCCTGTGCAGGAGGATGGCTCCTGCTGGAGGTCGAGGTGGCGTTTCCGGAGGACACTGGCTGGAGCAATGAGCCCCTTGAGAGGGACGAGAGCTAGGGGATGCGGGGGAGGGGCTGTCCCCGGGCTTAGCAGCAGGAAAGCGGGGGAGGGGGTGAACATGCCCTAAACATTAGTGTCAGCAGAGGGGAGCTGGGGGTGCGGTGCTTTTTCTTTGAACGAAGAAGCGATGCCGTTAGTTCGTTCCTTCTCGTGTCATTTAAATTTTACCCACAGGTGAGATATAAGTGTCCCCGATTTATAAAAGAGGAAACCAAGGCCGCGGACGTCATGGAACTTTCCCAAAGGCCAGAGCCAGCCAGAGGAAGCGGGGAAGCGGGTCGAGGCGGGCCTGGTGCGGGGCCTCGCCTCTGATGCCTCCACGGCCACGCGTCCCCCAGAAAGAGCCGGCTTCACGTGACTCGGGGCTCCGGGGGGACGGACACGTGGGACAGACGCCCCCGTGACAACGTCCTGTAGCTGCCAAGGGGTGGGCGCAGCAGGCGGGATGCTCCCCGAGCCCTGAGTAAATAAGGGACACACAGAATCGGCCTCCCGCAGAACTGGGGTGAACACAGCGAATCGAGGGGAGATGGGGAAGGGTCCCGGAAGAGGGACGGCGAGCACAGGACAGGACACGGTTTTCAAATCCTCAGGTGAGATAAGACCGGGGCGAACCCCGAAAAATCGGGTTTCGGGTTAATGCGCAGGCACATTCTATCTCCCATGAATAACGGTAAAAAAAGGGTGAAATAGAGAAAATCAAAGCCCCTGGAATTGTCGAGCACAGGCGGGACCGAGCTAATTCCGCGGGTCTGTGTCTGGGCACGGCGAGGCGGGAGGCGGGCGCTTCGTCCTGGTTTTGCCTCAGTTTCCCGCTTCCCGTTCAGTGGCCAAAACGCATTTTCACCAGTGAGTTCGGCGGCTTCTGGCCTTTAAGAGCTGTATCGTTTTCGACTGTTTCCTGCTCACGTCGCGTGAAGGCCGTCGCTGCCACTCCGCGTCGACACCTATGTGACACGCGCTTTGACTCCGTAACTCACCTACTGAACTCCGTGACCCTCGGGTCACTGGCGCACCCTTCCACTTTCAGGGGGAAAAAAGGCTCCATGTGAAAGGGACGCTTGGCTTTAGCGGCAAGTCCGGCCCCCTCTCTCGCTGCAAACGAGCCAAACGGAACACCAGGATCGGAGTCCGAGCAGGGACAGCCGGTGCCTCGTCCCCGTGCTCAGGCCTTGGTCCCCGTGGGAGGATTCCTGTCACGGTGGCTCCGCGCGCCCGCCCGCCCGTGAGGCCGTCCTTCGCCAGAGTTGACACGCCTTCAGAGGCAGGCAAAGGGAGGACAGGCGGGCTCTGTCACCCGCCCTGCGAGGTGGAAGGCGACTTTGATCAAGCCGTACGGGAACATCGCAAACTCGCCATCACAAAACAAAGAAACAAACAAACGAACCAACAAACAAACCCTTTGTTTATAAACTCATTCTGCTTTTGCTGCCTAAAGAAAATGTAAAACCATCTTAGGCCGACTCCGTTAGTGCCCGGGGCAAGTTCCTGAGGAAATAATTAAACTAGTCTCTCTCCCTGCACGTCCCTTCGTGGGACTCTGAGGCCGACACACCGGCAAACGTGCCGAGCTCTGGGGCCGAAACCCCTGTGGGTGGCAGCGACACGTCGCGCATCGCCCCAGTCCCGGTGGGTGTTCAGGGGCCCCCACGCCCCTGCCATGGCACCGGGCTCTCCCATCGGCCTGGCCCAAGTGCCGGCCGGAGACCTGCCTGCTAACCAGCGTCACCACGATCAGTGGGACATCCCAGGCTCGGCGGTGTCACGTGTGCCCTTGCTTGACCTTCACAACGTGTGAGGCAGAGACCGTCCTTCTCTCTGCACGAGTGGAGCTTGAAGCCTGGATGGTTTAAACAGACTGTCCAGGCCCGACGGCCGCGAGGCAGGGGCAGCTAGGCGGGGGGACAGCCCTCGTCTCCAGTCTGCTCTGCAGTTGGAGAATCGGTGGGGCAGGAAGCGAGGCCTCCAGCCGGAGGCAGCGCGGGGGACGGAGCTGTGGGCTGCAGGGTCCCTGTCATCCTGTTTCTCAGGGGCTGCTTGCCCGCCCGGTCTGGTGGAAAGAATGCAAGTCGGGGCCTGTGCTCTTCCTGGGCCAGGCCGCCCTGTGCCGCCAGGTGCGCCCCCCAGAGCAGGGGCCACCCCTCGCCCGCCTCCCCTCGGCCCCACTGTCCCTCGAGAACCAGGTCACCTGGAAGACGAGGCCCCCGTGTCCCCACCGTGGCTGGCTCCCTCCTCTGCTTTGGTCGACAGGTGACCCATGCCATTTCCCTTCCTGGCACCTGTCCCCACCTAGACGCAGGGGCTCTGGGAAGTGTCCGGAAGCGCGTGCATGTTTTAAAAGCTGCAGACAGACCTTCGCTATGTGGCTCGTCACAGCCAGGCGGCCCGAGGCCCTTGGAGTTTCTCCTGTCAACTCTGTGGGGCTCTCGTGGGGTCCTTAAACGCATATGTGACAAAGGACGAAGTCGCTTTGCGTGACTGGAACAGGAGGGCACGCGGAGGCTTAGGTGTAGCTGAACCGGTTAGAGACCCGAGTCTCCGTGGGCCACCGCCACCGGGGACCCCGGCTGAGCAGGGTCCCTGCTGCACCTTCAGCGCTGAGCCTGACGTCCCCGCCTGCTGCCCCGCCATCGACACGTGTGCCCTGCGAGTGCGACCTGAACCCCTGCGGGCCACTTGCAGACGAGCACGGTTCTCAGTGTGGAGAAAGCGAGTTGCTACACGCACTGCGTAGCGCGTTTGCCGGGCGGGGCCCTCTCTCTGCCCGGGTCTCTGCCCCTCCGGGTAAAGATTAGACTGCTGAGTTACTTCCAGATGCATCTCTCTCTCTCTCTCTCTCTCTCTCTCTCTCACTCTCTCTCTCTCTCTCTCTCTCTCCTGTGCACACGCTGCTCCGCGTGCCGGGGCCTGGCTGCCCCCTGGTTCCCAGCGTGGTCGCCTGGCACAGTTCTGACCTTTACGCCAGACCGGCGCGTCCTCGGATTCCGATCGCAAGGCCCGGGGGTGGGACACGATGGCCCAGCATGCGTGACGGGTCCGTCCCTGACCGCATCGGCCTGGCCGGGCCCGCGGACCACGCGCCGCCCCACCGACTCCGTTCCCTGAGCGGGGGCTGCGGGTTAGACAGACCCCCCGAGATGTTCGCTGTGGGGCACGGCGTGCGGGCTGCTCACAGCCGTCATGCAGAAACGCGTCGTCTGGTCAGTTAAACGGGGCTCTTCGCTGTATTCGCGGATCCTCTCCACGCGAACTCCAGGAGCGGGGACTTCGGACTCACCCAGACGCGGGGACTGTGCCGCCTCCGCCGAGCCGTCAGCGAGGGCCGCGGGACACGGCGGGGGAAGCCCCGCCCCGCGGAGCCCAGGCCGCCCTCCTCGGCCCCCTGCTCCGTTAGGGCTCAGCCCTTTCCGCAAGGCTGGGCTGGACGGTCCCTCCTCCCCCGAGTGTCCCCTCTCCCTCCCCGCTGTCCTCCCCTCTCCGTGTTCTGCCCACGCACCCTCTCAAACGGAAGCTTCTGGAATTCAGTTAGCGCAACAGAATGCAGACGCCGCACACACTTGGCCGTCCGAGGCCGACCCGTCCCTTTCTTGCGGAATGAGCGAGGGGCTCCTGGCGCCAGATGCCCTCCCGTCCGCCCTCACCCACGGCCATCTTACATCGTCGCTGCTGCTCCGCGGTGGTGACTTCAGGGGCTCGGGTCTCCTTGGTTTGCTTCGAGAGCAGAGACCACAGATGACAGCCCTGGAGACCTGCACGCCCCGCCGGCCGTCTGAAGCGCGAGCGAACTAAGTCCTTTGTCTAAAAACCATGATTCTGTAATTAAAACGAGTAATCATAACTAAATGTAAAAGGCGCCTGGAATGGGTATTTCTCTCAGAGCCACTTTCTTCCCAAAACGAAGCCCCGAGGGCATCAGCGGCCAGGCCTGAGGGTCACTGCCCGCCCGCCGCCTTCGCCAGGCCCCCGTCAGCAGACCCAGACCCACGCTCAGAGCTGGGCTGGCTCGTCCGCCGTCCTTTCTCCTTTCCGGGGTCCAGGCAGCTTCTTTGGCTCTGACAGCCGCGTGAGAGATGGGCTCTGAGCTTCGAGTTCCGGGGATCTTGAAAACCGAGGGGTCCCGCGGCCTGGCCACCTGTCTTCTCTTTCTGCAAATGGCCTGTCCTGAGCTCCTTGCCCCTGACCGTGACGGGGCGTCCCGTGCTACTGCCTCCTGGTCGCCTGGAGTGCAAGCAGAGCCACGGGCGAGGCCACACTGACCTCCGACCACAGCTCGGGCCCGACCCAGCTTCGCGGTGGGGACACGGGTTTCCGACCTCAGGGGTCGAGAGAGGCCCTTCCACCCCAGCTGGCACGTCCCTCCGGTTCTGAGGACAGAGCCGCGTCCTCATTCGAATGCGTCGTCTCAGCTTCGGCCTCTTTTCTGTCAGAGCGGCCCCGTCTTCTCGTCGTAAGCAGCAAACCTTCCGTCCAGGACCTCACGGCTCCAGAGCTGACACAAGACAGCCACAGAGGGACTCCACAGAGCTTTCAGTGACGTACGCTTCCTGGCCACAGGTGGCCGGTCATGGCCTGGCGCTCGGGACCAGGGCTGTCCAGTCAGAGGAGCCAGCCGAGAAGCTGCTCCTAATGGCTTGGCTGGCAGCTGTGCAGGGCCCGGAGGAGGTGGCAGAGGACAAAGCCACTTGGGTGGGGAGGTGGTCCTGAGAGCTGGCTCTCCTCGGACCTCGGAGAAGGGGAGCGGCGGGCTCCCTGCACCAGCCGGACGGGTGGGACCCCGGACCCCTGGTCCGTCCCGCCCCCCACGTTAGCATCTTCTCCCCTGCTCTGTGCGTTCTTCCCCGAGCGGACGAGAGGGCTCATAAATATGCATCACGGACCCGCTTAAACTATACGATTAACTGCTAATATGTGATGGCACCTCGTGGGGATTTATGGAGATTAGCACCTATAATCATATTTGATGGTATATGATAATCACCTGTTTGGTTGCATTTTAAAGTCTGATGACTTGAGAACATTTATCAATCCATATATGGCTCCGAGACTGATATAAAATTGCAACTCATTTGAATTGTTTTTAGAGTAATCAAGCTGACATCTTTCAAGCCTAATGGAGACCGATTAATTTTATGGAGACCATGTTAATTAATAATACAATGATTGGAACACTAATTGAAAATACTTTTTAGAAAATGGAACATTTTGATCAATATTTTCCAAATGGGCTAATTAAGTGTGACTACGATGCTTCTACATTTAAGATCGAACATGTAAACGTTAGACTTGGCTTCCGCGTGCTTGAGAAGACCAGGGTGCAGGCACTTCCCTGGGGAGGTCTTGGGGTTCAGCTGTCGGTGACCCCCTCAGCTTGTCTGGTCCCGGGTGCTGTGGAAGCCTTGCCAGCTCAGCGGGAAAATCCTCACAGCTTCCCTGACGCCCCCCGCACCCCGTTACTTCCTGAATTCTCCCCCGCCTTCCAGACTCCGCTCTGTCCACCCCGCAGAGTTACGGGTCCCCTTACAGACACATGGTCCCGGTGCCACGTGGTGCCAAGCCCTAATTCCTCTACGTGTACAGCGCTAGCTGAAATCTAAGTTGACCTTGGCTTTTATTCTATGTCCCTTAACTCCTGTGTTTTCGCTGCCTACGCCAGATGACTCGCCTACGCGTGAATCCTAAGTGACAGCACACAGGTGACGGACACCGGACCCTAAATGCGAGTCCCCCTCATCCGTGAGGCAAACGCCTTCAGATGTGGATGCACAGTGACCATGCACGTCGGGGGCGACTGAAGCCAGGAATGTTCCACGTTGCTGAAGCAGAGTGTTGAGCACGTCGGGTCAGGAGAGCCCGTGAGGACCACGCCGAGTGAGGGAGGACGGGACGGGCTTGTCTGTGCACTGGGGCGGGAGGACGGCGACGTGGACGCTGGGGTCACAGGAGGTAGAACGGGGGGGTGGCCCAGAGGACGGGCATACGCCCGCGCACACCCCACTTCTAACGAAAAGACGCAGCTCCTGTGTCCCTCGTGGCGTCCCTTGCATTCTGGTGGCTGTGTTTATGTTCCACGTCAGCTGACGGACAAGCTCTGACAAGAAAGGCTCGATGTTCCTGTAATGTTAGCTCGTTCTGCTCTGAGGCTGGTCAGGGAAAGTGTGATTTCAGTATCTTCACAAAAACCTTTTTTTTTTTTCCTTCAAAAATGATAAGTTGGGCCACAGACGAATTATTTTCCATTTGCACATACACTGCTTTGCTAAAACAAAGTGAGATATCATCGTATAAAGGCAACTCTGTGGAAACAAGTTAATGCTCAATTTTCTAATTATTAACGTAATTAATCTTTGCGCTGCAGTTTTAGGATACTAATAAAATTATTAAATTTAAGACTGGCTTCAGCTGACTAAAGTACTTATTAATTAGGAGGCTACATAGATTTTATGCATATAATTGAAGTTTCAAGTCGAGGACTAATTTTCTAGTTCACCCTCCTGGGAATTAAGAGACTCGATTATCTGTAGTCCTATAATTCATAAACCTAGAATCAGGGTGGCAGTCACCAAAAGAGACGGCTTGCTGCTGCTGCTCTGTGTAGAACCCTCAAGAAAACAGATGATCTGCTCATGAAATGAAATGAAAAAGAACACGCTATCTCAAGTGAAAGGCACAGCGGTTTCACGTTAGAAACGTGTTCAACAGGTATGGACCGACCTACGAGTTAGCGAACCAGCAGGAGCTGGGGCCCAAGGAGGCACAAAGGAAGCCAGCTACGACGGTGGCCCTCGGGCGGGTCACAATCCAATGGGGAAACTGCAGAAGGAAGGTAATACTTCAAATCCCCGGCGTGACCATTCAAGAGGCTTTCAGAGCTGCGGGTTGGGCGTTCGTCCAGCTGGCAGAGACCGTCTGCAGATAAACTTACAAAGGTCTCTTACCGCACGAGGAAACGGGTTCTAAGTGCAAACAGGTGTAGGGACAGGGGAAAGAAGAGCATCGAAACTGAAGGATCTTTGGTGTGGACGTACCAGACATAAGAAAAAAACAAGTATATTTACCGTAATTAAATAGGAACACAGAATGAGAGGCTTTCAAATGGTCGAGCAGATTTTAAAAAACTAAATTGAATCTCTGGATATAAAAATATGCTAATTGAATTACAAACTTAACAAAAAAAATTTATCATCATATTGGATAAAACCGAAGAGAGAATAGTGAACTAGAAGACAGATCTGAAGAAGTTATCCAGAAAACCATACAAACCCTTTTAAAAATTATAGCAGATTACTGTATGACTTAGGGTCAGGAAAAGACAAAAAATAAAATAAATAAATTGAAAAGGCAAATTTTCAATATCTTTTCTTACCTCAAAATGAAGAACAATGAAGAAATTTAATAGGTAAATACCAAAATGAGAGAACATATTACTAATGACCGAACCCATAAAAAAATAATATCTAGATTGTAGTATTCAGAAGGAATTTCTACACATAAAGAGGAACAAAAAACAGCAACCTCTAGTAGGGGAAAAATACATGTTTTGTAACTTTACATATATACATACGGACATGAAGAATATAAAGAGACAATCTATAGAAAAAGAAACAAAGACCATGAAGAACTGTTCAAAAGCCTCAGGACACAGAGTAATGCTGATGGACGGAACGCGATGCCACGTCATGCCTGAGACTCGCTACACCGAAAGGGCTTGGCAGTGACGAGTGTCCGGGCGTGGGAGCCGGGCCCGGCTGGGACCGCAGGCTGGGACGGCACTTCCTGATCACGCGCGGCACGTGCCAACCCCAGGACTCAGCAATCCCCCTCCTGGATGTTTATCTAGAATTCCGACGTGGGTCGCTATGGAAACGTGCCCAGGCCAGCAACATTGTGGGTGAGGAGCTGGAGGTGCCCATCCATGCCCCGGAGGGTAGATAGGTGGATGGTAGGGACCCCTGAGAATGCCATATAGACGAGAACCAACGGAGGACGTGTACACGTAGCTACCCGGTGACCTGAAAAATACAGCGCTTAGCGATAAAAAAAAGTGTAAGAAACACAACGAGATGAAAAACGTAGAACGAGATGTCAAATGTGATACTATTCACTTAAATTGAAAAATTATTTGCATAAAGCAAAGATATAAGTTATGCAAAAGCTCACGCAAGCAAAGCTGCGTGCATTTCAATAGCGAGATCCCAGGGGGTAACCCACATCCCCGCCGCCTGCGGATGGGCACGACTCCCCTTCGCTACAGGGAAATTCTCCTAAAATGCTTTATCCCCTCCCCTCTCCGCCATGGGCACCGCTCCTCACCAGGCTGATGACCCCAAGTACATAGCTGGAGAGTGAACCCGTAATGGATGGTGATTTTTAAGTACTGAGGGGTTCGAAGATTAATTTCAACCAGTGTTTTCACATCCTGGAAGCACATGAAAACAACGGAAACCCGTTTCTATCGAGGAGAGAAAAGTAATCATTATAAATGATGCCCATAAGGCTTTTGCAGGAGACGCCCAGAGGGAGGGCTCCAGGAAGGTGACCTTCCCCTCACTGCCCACGGGCTTCAGCGGGCTGCTCCTGCCTGGCAGCTGGTGAGGCCTCAGGCCCCGTGGGGACATGCAGAAGAGTCGGCACGTGTCCTGCTCGCCGCGGGCTGGATGGTGATCTGGTCGCCAGCACCACTGGAGGCTTCCGTGAGCCAGAACGTGAAGCAGTGAGTCCTGCCACGGACACAGGGCGCCCTGGGGAGGACGTTGGGATGGGCTCTGCCTGAGCGTGCCCAGTCACCCCGGAGAGGACACAGGGTTCTTGGATGTCGAGACATGAGTACAGGCACTGAGTAGGAAGGAGGTCTCGTCCAGGCGTCCTGGCGGTGGCGTACAGACTGCCTGCTCCTGCACTAGTGGCCCGTGGAAAGAAGGTCAGTTTGCCTTTCTCCAACTTTTTTTAGCACTGCTAACATTTGGGAGGCATTCCCACCACCAGATCTGAGTGGCAGTGAACAAGCAAAGGGAAATGCCATATGTCTCAGGGGTCCCCACAGGCTGAGAATCGCAAAGAGAGCTCCCTCCTAGTGAAACAGAGCCGCAGATGACAGCTCCAACAGGAAACAGCCAAGAGTGTCACAAAAAAGATTCTCGAGAGCTCAATCCAAAATATTTCTAGATGAGTTGAAACAGATGGTTATCGTTGAATGCCAAATTAAGAACCTAGTCTAGTCCTAGACTTAAAATCCAGCCTAAGAAATATCTTCAAAATTGGAGAGTTGGAAATCGAGACCAGAAAAGTAAGCCCAAGAGAAGGCCATGAGAGTAACAGGAATTCCAGAAGGAAAAGAAGAAACTGCGGACTTCCAAAAAATTTCCCAGATAGATCTCAGATAAAGAAAAAAATTCTATTACAAGTTTTGAGAAATAGGGAAGCAGGTGGAGAAGTAAATATGAGAAGATGCTGAAACATTCTAAGTCTAGAGATCAAAGTCACCCCTTTAGAAGACACTGGAATCACAGCTTGAGATAATAGACGAGAAATGTCGGTCATCATTCAGACTAAAAGGAGATGACGGGCACGCCAGGGCACGCAGTCATTGGGGACGTGTCAGCCTGCTCCCCGAATGACTCTCGGGGAGCTGATTCCCGGGAGCCAACACATCACAATGGAAAGCTCGGGGCGGCAACAATACTGCGCAAACGCAAACAAACGTAGAAGCCAGAATGGCCGTCGGGGTGAAGGTCACCTTTAGTACAAAGCAACGAAGAAGAGAGACATTCTTTCATTCTTGCTTACTGAAATTTTAGGCCCGAGAAAGCAGAAACTGGACTATTAATAATATAACTTCAGTGGGATGTTTCAATCTGCCTCTGTGACCTGGATAGATTTAAAAGACAAATAACAGTATTTCGGAAAAGAAGTAAATAATAAAATATATAACTGTGATTCAAAATTGAATAATAAAATGAGTAGGTGTGATTTAATTGGTATTGGTATACACTGAATCTTACATTCCTTGAAGAGAGAGTTTTTTTTGTATTCACATGCTCATGGAACATTTATAAAATCGATCACTTTCTCGGGTAAAAAGAATGCCTAAGTACATTTTTTTTTTTAAATAAAAGTTTTATTGAGTTCATCCTGCGAACATGAACTAATAAGATCTGAAATAATTAATAATATAAAGGGGCCAATGATCCGAGCCCCTTAGGAATTAAGAAGAGCATTCTTAGACAGATCGCTCTCAGATCAAAGAGAAAATCAAATCTGAAATGACAGCTACGTAAAAAGTAATGAAGAAGAACATTCTTCATCGCTAAACCTCTGGGACAAAGTGAAAGCCGTCCCCAGAAGAGGAAAAAAAATGATATGAAATGCCATCATTATTTTCAAAGAAAGGAAAGGAATAAAGAGAGTTCGTGCTCATCTTAAAATTAAGGAAAATAATGTAAACAAAAAGCAAATAGGAAATAGAAATGCATAACCAAAGCTACGTTTAATAAGAAATAAAAAAGGTAGCAGCAATAAACTCAAAGCAAATTTAAGTCAATTTCATTATATTAATGCCTCGTGAGCTTGTTTAAAGGAAAAAGAGAGAGAAGAGACAAAAATACCAGCAAATTAGAGGAGAGGCACCAGGGCCAACCGTGGATATAGAAATGATTAAAGCAGTCATAAATATCTATGTGAAACTTTCTGACGAGACATTTGAAAATTTAGAGGAAATGGATGATTTCCCAGCAAAATCTGGAGTGCCAAAATTCACCCAAGAAGAAAGGATGGGGAAACTGAAATACACCAGTTACCATGAGAGAGTTAGAAAAAGACTTACAGATCTGCCATTGAAAAGGCACCGCGAACAGATGGCCTCCCAGCTGAGGTTTATGTAACGTGGATTTTATATAACCTTAAAGAAAGAGGGCTTTTCAAAGTTAAATGATTCCAGGCCTTAGAAAAAGAACGAAAAGCCTCCCCAGTTCATTTTACCAAGGCAACGTGAGAGGGAATAATAAAGGGAAAATGTCGACGTATCTGATTTACGAATACAGAAGAAAAACCCTTAAAAATATTAGGAATTATTTCCCAGCATCGTTTCGTTCACTCGTAGAACGGATTTTTGTTGACCAAGAGAATGACGTTCTCCATGAGAACAAACAAAACGCGTCGATCGCGTGCGCCTGACTTGTTAGATGCTGAGAAGTGCTCTGGAGGGAAATTAAACAGAGAACGCGGATGGATGGAGAGGTTCGGAGGCTTGGCTGTTCCGGGCGATCTACTTGGATCTGTCAGCGAAGGTCCCCCTTAGGCGAGTAATGACTGGGAACGTGACACAGCATCACGTGGGGCTGAGGTGGGGGCTGGGGAGGCCGTTCCAGGCAGAGGGAAGAGCTGGGTGAAACCCTACGGAATGAGGCAGTATGCACCCTGATCCCAGTAAACCCAGAGGAGGCCACCGAGCTATGGGCAGGAGGTGACGGGGACCGGGTCCCTGGGCATCACGGCAATGGCGGGGATGGGCGTAAGCCTCTGCCAGGCTCTCAGGTGAAGCCGGCATCTCCTGACCTCCAGCCCCTTAGGTGACATCACTGGATGCTACACAGGGACTGAACTGGAGTTGCTGAGGGCCAGGAGGGAAGCGTTCGCACCGGCCCAGGCAGCTCGTGGTGCCGCAGAGCAGGTGGCGAGAAATCATGTGACTCTGGGTATGTTTTTAAGATAGAATCAAAAGGATACGCGGATGCGTTGAATTTGTGATGGGAGCGGAAAAAAAGGAGGGATAATATGACTCTGAGGACCGTGGCTTGAGAAGCCTGGATAGAGAAATAACCGTAAAGTGAGCTTCAAAGGCCACGAGTCCACACGCCTGGCGAGGCTGGGAGAGACCAAAAGCTAGATTCAAAGACGACCAGTCGGAGATGCCCATCTGACAGCTTCGTGGTGTCACCCAGTAGGTGGGCCACATGACATGAGCTGGCAGGGAGCATGCCTGGCTGGAAATAACAGACCAGGAGTCTTGAGCTATACTCGTCACTTAAAGCTGTGACACTGGATGAGATGTCCGGGACAGTGTAAATAAGTTAGGGGGAGGTGCATGGCGGTGTCCCAAAGCCCAGGGCTGTTTCAGTGGCCGCTGGGGTCCGCGGCCCAACGCAGGGAGACGTGGAGCGGAGTCTGGACCAGAAGTTCTTAGAGGAGGGTTCCGTGAGGGAGGGAGGAAGTGAAGCAGCAGCGGGACAGGAAAACAGGATCAAGAGAGGGCGTTTTTTTTGTTTTTGTTTTTTAATGCTCAGATCAATAGGAGCATGTTTGCCTGTCGATGGAGAAGATGAATTAATCAGGAGAAAGGAGCATCGTGGATCGTATGTCCCTGAACGGGTCGGAGGAGCGGGATGTCACTCACAGGTGAGAGGGAGGCACGGCTGAGAGTGAAGGGAGAGATGGTAGAGAGGCGAGTGTGTCGTGCGTGTGCGTGCGCGTGCATGCGTGTGTGCGCGCGCGCGTGTGTGTACGTGTGCGTGCGTGTGTGGGGTAGGGGAGTCTGTGCACATCCTCTGCAGATTGCTTCCTTTTTCTTAGAGACAGGCAGGGGGTCCTCCGCCGGGTATGAGAATGGGGAGCGAGGGGCGGAGCTGGGGACGAGAGTGACGGGATGGTGGGCAGACAGGATGCCTCGGTGGTTTGCCTCGGGTGTGGCTACTTTCCCCATCCTTGTTACCTGGATGAGCGTGACCTGGGGCATGGAGCAGGCAGAGAGAGGAGCCACTGCATGGTTGCCTAAGATCCATTATGTAGAAATAAGAGAAAATTAATAGAAAATGTTAAAAAGGTGTTTAATGGAATTTCTCTTTAGCCATTCTTCAAAACTTTTGAGTTTAAAAATGAGTAGATAACTATTTCTACAAGACAACTGGAATTATTATTCTAAACGGTAAAACGCAAAATTCATTTTAATTAAAATTAGAAATTACACATGCATCCTTATTCTTACCATTATACTTAAATACCGTCTTCAAGGATCTAGTCATTGTAATTAGATAAAGAGTTTAATGAGTGTGTAGCATTTTTAAAAGATAAAAAAAATCTCCTTTTTTTAATGATATGATTTTATAACTGGAAAATCCAAAACGTAAGACTTTCTAAACAATTGGAATTAAGAGAAAAATTTAGCAAGGTGAATAGATATAAGATAAATATATAAAAGCCATTAGGTTTTTCTCTCTACTTTAGTAACAGAGCGTAGGGGAAAAATAAGAAAAAATTCTCATAATAATGAGAAAAGCATAAGGTATTGGGTATAAATTAACAGAAGGAAACAACTTCTTTTAAGAGAAGTATAATATCTTATTGAGTGATATAACATATGGGAACAAATGGGAAGACATACAGTGTTCTAGAGTGAAAAGTCTTTAATATATAAAATGTCAAACTTTCAATAATCTTAATCTATAATCTTAATTATTATAGCAAATTCTATTTGAATTACCTGACTATAAAATTTATGAGAAAATAAATGTCAAAAATAGCCAAGAATAATTTTGGATATGAAGACTAGGAAGGCAATGATTTGACTTACTAACTAGCTAGCAGGAAAAAAACTATAAAGCCATTTGAGTAAATTAAATATCTCATTAGCATAGAGATATTCAAATAGATACACGAAAAATATGAGAGACTAATATATAATACGGATGGTATTTCCATTTAGTGACAAAAGGCAAAACTTTTAATAAATGGATCTGGCAAAAATAGCTACATAGCTAGAAAAAGATAAACCGCGGACACGATTTTGCCTCGTGTAACGACGACGTCCCATGGATGGAACCCTGGGATCACAGCGATGCGATCACAGCTTGGGAAGGGAGCCTGAGAGGACAGAGACAAGTCCGGGGGACCCCGGCCTACCTGACCCTCGCGACCACCACCGCACTGCTGTAATTCCCTGCCTCTTAGTGCACACTCTCCACTTTCGCTCTGAGAGCCTTTAACATATCGATCATTGTTATTTAAAAATATTTGTCTGGTAGTTACAACCCTTCCATACTGGCCTCAGACTACATAAGCCTCTGTTTTGTTAAGTAGAATAAGGAAATTATAATAAACGTCTTTACAGGACAAATATGGAAAGAACCTGAAATGATGCTCGGAACCAAATAGGCTCCCAATGAAATGGAGGTTCTCGTTGGCTGGCCGTAATTGCAGGTGTTTTTATCCCGTGCGCATATTCTCAAGCGATTAAGGCTGGTGAACATCATGAGCAAGAGAAGGAGCCATCTTTCCGAAATGGTCCAGGTACACCCTGCCGGCAACAAGACCACAGACCAGCCTACCGGCCCTTGGGGTTTTCCCACCAAGTGTATGTGACCTTCTAGAAGCCACCCCTATGTTCACTCCGGTAAGAGGAGATGAGAGCTTCCGGATACATGTGCATACGTGGATCAGGCTAATATTTACAGTTAAAATTTAAGAAAGCACATACTGGTGCACATAATTATAGAAAGAATACTGTCCTATTAAGGGCAGAATAAATGAAATATTTTAATAACCTAGTAATTTAAAAAAATAAAAAAGATCTGGCCGCCAAACCTGAATCCAATTCATGTAAAATCAGAGTTCTGATTTGATGCTCCCTTGTTCTTTGTCCTTGCTGTATGTTAAATATATAATATCGCCTTTAAAAATGATTTCGGAAAAATGGCAGTGTGTTAATGGTAGAGAGATCTGAACCAGTCATGTAAATATGAAGTAATAATTAATTTCAACTGCAAAATAGCAGATTAATCAGTTGTGCAAACTTAAACTTGCAGGTAATTTGTCAATGTTTATGTCAGGAAATCTCTAAAGGAGCTTTGATCCACGCACCTGCATTAAAATTATTTAATGGTATTTCAAATGATATTAATCAAATATGATGAATAGAGAAGAGAATTTTGGCTCATACAGCAGTTCTCAGAGTTGAGATAGCTCTGAGTGCTTGGCAGATTAATGAGTAAGGTGTGTGGTGACTAGTAAATATTGCAAGGTCAAGGGCCCATCATAGCTCACAGCCGTAGATTTGTGACTTCACCACTGCAACCGTCTTTGAATGTCAGCATCCCTAACGGCCACGGAAGGAGTAAAGGGAAGTCACACGATGCCTCACTAAGAAACAGATTTATGACAGTGAAGAAACATCCAGACTGGTGCATGTCAAAACACCGGAAGCCCGTCCATCCCTCCAGAGCGATGGAGGCGCGCGGGACACTCCGTCTACCAGCCGAGGCTGCCGAGCTCACGTCCGACTCGGTCGGTGGCTTCTGGTACTGTCACTTCTTTATTTAGAAAATAATTCCAGAGTCGTAATTAGCGTCGAACATGAGCAAACCAGTTTAGTGAAGTCTATTGTAGAACAGCTCGCGTACGGAAGAGCACGCACATTATGAGAATGTGCGCGATCGAAGGGTCCAAAGTGAAGGATTTTCACGAAAGCAAACTCGTCTGTGTCACCACCGTCCAGATCAGGGCAAAAAAAACCCCAAAAAACAAAAATCCCACTACTATCCCTCCGAGTCCTTCCCGGCTCCACAGTCGCCCCCTCGCCAGAGCAGCCTGATCTGAGCCCCCGGGTTGCGTTTTTGCGTCTTCGCCTCGTCTGCGGCACGGAGAGGAAGCCGTCCCGTTTTTACATGTCCTCCTCCTGCTCTTCAGACGCGTTGGCCGCGCCGCCCTTGGAGTACGTGTCTGCTCCACGTCAGGGTGCTGCCGCCAGCAGCGTGGAGGGTCCAGGGTGCTCCTCATCCCCCCCACGGCCCGCCGTTCGCGGACAGCCTGCATTCTGGCAGTCTGTCTGGCCGACGCGAGGCGGGCTGTCATTGGACCGTAAGCGGCATTTCTCAGTGACCGATGCGGCGGGCGCTTTTCCCTGTGTTTGTTGGCTGTCGGCGTAGCCTCTTCCGTGGAGTGGCGCTTCGGTCCCCTAGGCTGTGTTTCTGTGGGATCGTCGGGCTTTCGTATTGATCTGTAGAACTTCCTGTTTTCCAGACGTGCGTCCTCAGTGCCACGTGAACCGCAGCTCTCCGCTCCGTCGGTGGCTCGCTCATCACTCTGTTCATGGTTTTTGTTGATGGAAGTTCTTGATTATAACACGGGCCACTTGATTAATTTTTCCTTGATACTCAGCGCTTTTGGTCTCGTTTTAAGAACTCTTTCTTCACCCCAAGGTCGTTGAAGACATCCTCGCATCGTCTTTAAAGGTTTTATTCTTTTCCTTTCTCCTTGAGATCCATAACTCATCTGGAATTAATTTTAATGAATGACACGAGGCAGAGTGAAAACGGATTTTATTTCGGGGAGGTGAGCCTGCACAAACCACAGCGCCCCGCCTCAGAGCCCCTGCTTCCCCGGGGGAGCGGGGCGGACCGCTAAGCAGCTTGGTATGACACGGTGGCCGTGTCTAAATGATGCCAGTAAGAGAAAGGACGACGTTTACTCAAAAACCGTGCCCTGAGTTTGCATTCACAGGCCGGAGGACAGGCAGGGTGTCCTGGCCCAGATCACGCAGGCCTCTTCGGAGAAAGATGGGCCGTGTCGCTCTGCATGACGGGAACAGGGCCGCCCCGTCTCTCCCTGACGGGGGCTAAGTACAGGCACTGGGACACCCTGGAACCCTAGGATGAGGGTCCTGGGTGACGGGGCTCCTGAGGGCCGAGGAGGAGGTGGGCCACCAAGGAACCGCCTGCGGCAGGATCCGCCAGGAAATTCAGGGCTGGGAGACTGGACACTGTCCTTCTAGGGGACTCTTTATGGGCAGAGATGCCATCCGCGTAGTTACCCGTGAGGCGCTAGGTAGAAGCCCCGTGCCCCGTGCTTCGTGACCCCCCTCCTCCAGGCTGGCTTTCCCCGTTTGTCTCAGCCGCTCTCTCTCTTATTCGGAGGGTCAGTGTAGCCGGCGACCCCCTTCGTGCCTGTGCGCCTCCCACGCTGTGACGCGCTCACCGGGGAAGGCCACAGCCGTGTGCAGACAGTTCCGCCTGTGTCTGGGACACACAGGGAAACACGACCACACTGAGTGGTGTCGCCGTTAAGTGACAGTCACAAGCACAATGCCCCCGAAGGCCGCCTGGCCCTCGTCATAATAATATCGGAATGACACTCTGTTTCTCTCTTGCACAAACCTCCACTTCACAGCCCCGTGCCCTCGAAGCCAGGCCCCCTCGCGTTCCCAGCCACACATTCCAGTCCCCGTCTGTCTCCCCGTCTGTCCTCACAGACAAGTGCTCTGTGCTCCAGCCCGCCGGCTCCCCGCTGTCAGCCCCCACCCCCGCCTAGCTGAGCACAGGGCTCCGGGGACTCTCGCTTCCTGTCCCATGTCCCTGTGTCCTCTGTGTCCCCAGCGGTGCCCTGGTCGGTGCCCTGTGAAAAGCACGGGGCCTGTTGCCCGCCTCGGCGTCCGACCCCTCGCCCTCTGCTGTCGGGCCAGGCTTGGCCTCTCCCGCTGCACCCTCCACCAGCGCTGCTGTGGTCACGGTCGCCTCGTGTCCTCCCCATGGAACACACTGCGCCATTCGAGGTCCTCGTGGAAAGAGGCTTGTGGCTCCCTGCCTACGCGTCTGTCCGCGAGCTTCTTGGCAGCGCCGGCCGGGCGTGTCCCCGAGCCCTGCCATCTCCCCGGCCGGTGCAGCGCTGGCTCGTCACCCGCCACCGCGTGGGCCTCCTTCCCCCAGTCTCTCCATCGCCACTCTCCCCCTCCAGGACATCGCCCGGTCTCATGCTCTAAAGAAAGCCATACGCCGGTGACTCGCAGATTTGACCCCCAGCTCAGACCCCTTTCCCGGGGCTGCACTGGTGCGCCCGACGCTGCTGATCCCCAGCTGGATTCCGACAGACGGCGGTCAACTCGGCATCCCACAGCTGACCCCCAATGTCCTGCCCGCCGGCGCCCTCTGTGGCCCGCACCACGCACTCCCGACGGAGCCGAACCCTGTCCTGGTCTGGTGTCCCTCGTAAGGCTGAGAAGCTGTCACGCCGGCCCCTTCCCCCGCTTTCACAGAATCCCAGCTGCTGCGGAGCGCCGCTGTCCTGTCCTCCGGGCTGTGTTCAGATCGAGACCGCCCCTCGTGTCCCTTGTCCAGGACTCGATCGCCTTCCACGTGGATCATGTTCTGTGGTCTCACAGCTTTGCCCCCTGCCCTGTCACTCTATGTCAGCACCCGGACGGACTCCAAAAGGGAAGCGGATCGCAGGGTGTCCGGCCTTCCCACGGCCTGTGCTTCGTCCTCAGCATTGGCTCGCTCTCTGCTCGAGCCCCCAGGAGCCGAGTGACTGGACTCCGTTCACTTCCCCGGCTTCGTCTCATACTCGCCCCTTCTCTCGGCTCCCACCCCGCTGTTCCCGGAGCGTAACCCCGCTGTTCCCAGGCCCCCGCATTACACCCCTGTCCCCCGTGCCCTCGACGCCCCTCCCCGCCTGCAAGGCTCGCCTCTTCCCCTCTTTTGTTTGCAAAATGCCATCTCTTCAGCTGTGAGGTCCGCTCTAAAGAGTTTATTCAGAATTGCACCCTCGTCCCCACTTGTCAGCATCCCAGGAGCTCTTACCATGCTACGTTTTCTCTTAGCTCTTCGCACCACGTCGCATATCGTAAAATTTATTTATGAGTTACGTTTATAGCTAATTGTGTAGAATGTAAGCTCTGTGGGGGAAGAGATGTTTGCCTAGTTTTTTCACTATTTTTTTTTCCAGAAGTTTCTGAAATGAAGACCAGACCAGTAGGCACTCAGTAATATCTGCTGAACGAATGTCTATTTCAAGGCAGGTGACCCAGGCCCAGAAAAAGAGGTTCAAATTGTGCTATAATAGAGAATCTTCTGTTGTCCACGGGATTTAAGAAGTATCAACAGTTTTATCGAAGAGAAAAGCTAAAGCTCAAATCCAATATATATTTTACTATGTTATACCATATATTAAATATATATAATATATACTATATATGTATATATTAAACTTCATGTGCATACATACACAATTCCTGCACACACAAAGGTGGGCGATTTTTATTCGACTTTAAAAATTCCCAAGTTAAAAGTATCTCCAAGGATCGGATATAATGTTAGAAAACTTACACCGATCGTACCCGATGGCTAAATAAATATTTCAGCTTTTAGTGTCTGTGTGGCCCTTCTATTTTAATTGGTACATGTCCTGCTTGCAAATGCTACGTGTCTCACTGGACAAAGTAAGGGTCATTACGTTTTTCCATCCAATCCTTTTGGACTCAGAATCAATCACATACAAAATTTTGAAACTTTTCTAAATGGTGCCCGCAAACCAAATTTAAAACATTTTTTAAAAGATTCATAATTCATTTTAAAAGATTTGTCTTTTCTGTCTAATTAAATTTTGAACTCCTCTGAGGGGGACACAGACCATCGTCTCTGTCCCCTCCTTTCCCGGAGACTATTAAGGTGCTTGAGACATGGACGCATCCTTATTAATTAGTTGAAAATAGCAAACTCACTTTTACCCACGTGGCGCCCACATTTATCACGTTGTCGTAACCACTGTTTAGCTAAGATCGGTCTCCAGACAAAACTGTAATCGCTTACGGTCGATTTCCAAGGTCACTGTCTGGAAAGTCTCCCAGGAAAGGCCGGTACAGTCACACGGCCCTGGCCACCGTCACTTTGCTCCACTCGTGAGCCAACAGGGCGACAGCCCAGAAGGTCAGGCAACAGAAGCAAGACCCAGGCGTAACAACAAAACGTGACAGACGCCTTCCCCAGAAGGGACCAGGATGGCAGAGCCGTGTCAGGAAGGCCGACGTGAGAAGATGCTGGAGTTTCAAAGCCGTGAACAGGATGACAATATTTTTGCTTTCACTTTTAGACAAAATGGGCTACTGCGTTGAGTATATCTGCGCGTGTCTTCAGTTCAGGGCAGGTCGCTTTATTTTGTTAAGATGCACATGTTCCTTCACTTTTCCTTTCACGGTATCTGCAAATTTTAACCGAGATCTCATTTCGTTGTTGAAAGTGAAACTTTTCGACTAATATATGATGCTTGATGTTAGCTATTTTTATTTTTGGAATTATTTAAAATTCCGCTGAAAGTAGAAACTTAAACTGAGATTTTTTTTTTTTTTGAGGAACTCAAACTCTCAGAATTGCGATCTGAAATCTGCTGGTTTGTGCAGATTGTACCTTAAGATAGGAAGTTAGGATTTCCGTCGCTTTCATAGAGGGGAAGTGACTCATCAATGCCCGTATGTCATAGATGGCCTAAATTTAGCTTTTCTTTAGTGGAAAACCTAACATTGACACAGTTACATACAATTTTATTATGCAAAACTGCAATTTTCTTGTTCCTTTTTCCTGTCGATCAATTATCACATTTTTCATTAAGTATCTGTTAAAATGTATTTAGTACATAAAGTCTCGTGAAATCTGAGTGGAATTCATAAAACATGCTGATTTGAGAAATGTTGCACAATCGACTAGGTTAGAATGAAGGACCTCAAGTCCATCAGATTTGGAGACAAAACACTTAGCAATTTGGGGTGATATTGCTAATGAAGATATATCTTTTGACCTTGTTGGAAGGTGGATATGAAACAAAAGATGTTTCAGAAACAGAATTGTTTTTATACTCTGTATCTTTTTTCTTATTATTGTGGGCTAGAAATCCCAAGGCACACTTAATACTGCATAAAAATAAATCTCAGTGCAAAAACTGTAAAACTATTCTTGAAAACCGAGGAAAGAAATAAATGAAAGATTCCATGTATGTATAGATAGAGAGAGCATTTTAACATTACTGATTTAAGCTAAAGGTCCATTAATTATTTCTGACATTTATTCCAAGGTCCATTCACAAGTGTGAACCCGAGAAACAGAGATTAGAAAGATAATAGGTGATTTCCCTGTCTGCCAGGTCCTTCAGGTGACCCAAAGATAACCACAGATAAGCTACCAGCAACTCTGTGGGATGGTATTTGACATGCAAAGCAGGCTCTGGCTTTTAGGTACTTTTGTGATTTTAGTTGCTTTAATAAGTAACAAATAAAGAAAATTTCCATAAATGTATGCTTACGGGAATTTTGTGGATATTTGATTTGAGACGTACCGATATTCATTTATGAGTTTATTATTCCTCCAGGAGTTTTGGAGTCATAAGTAACTCACATTTATTTGCAGATGAATGTGCTGAGTCCCTCATTCCTTGATATATTTCTCGTCTAAGTTTTTTTAACGAGGTGCTATTTTTGCTATTAATCTTTTCCAAGTGGTAATCTAGAGAAAGCGAGGTTTTCCTGAGCGTTGATACTTCATATTAACACGAGTGCTCATGTACACGTGTACAGGTTTTCTCAGGAGGGTCTGATGAGCTTGGCCTTCCATCCCAGATGGCAATGTCAAAGGCTCCTATCCACACAGTGAATAGGCTTTTGTCTAAAATGACTTATTAGAAAGATGAAAGATATTGTTCTTTAAGTTTATTTTTAGCAGTCTTAGAAATGACCTTAAGCGTAGAGGTCATGGCAAAATGTAATTCCTTTTCAAATACCGCAGGTGCTCACTCCACACACACTGTGAACACAGGGCCCGGCCGCCGGGGACCGGAGCATCGGCTGGACTCTGCGACTCATTTTTCTACAAAGTTCCCCTACAAACTCAAATATTTACGTGCTTTTTTATTGCTAGCCATTAAGGTACGGGAGATGAAGTTTGGCAGCCACGTTAATTGCAAATGAAGGAAAGAGCCGGGAGGGAGGGGCGTTCGGGGATAAACCCTGCCTGGGGCCATGGTCAGGGCCGGTGACGAGAATGAGGGCTGAGCACTGGGGAGTTTGAGGCCGTCTTCAATATGAGTAAGTGGAATCCTGCTCCTGCGATTCTGCCAGAATAGACAAAAACACCTTTACAACACACGAAAAAAATCATACTTTCAGACTGATCGATAAACTGGGAAACTACTACAAATTCTGAAATCGAGTGACTAGGGCACACAGAATTCTGTCGCGATGCTCACTATACCTTCCCGCTGAGCAAGAATTTCCTTATTTTATTGTGAGACCATATTAAAAAAAAAAATCTCCTCTCGAAAACCTGCCACAGCTCAGGGCTCCTTCCCTCATCTTGTGTGGATTTTATCAAAAGCTGTGCTCCAAAACACTTTAGCGTTAACACGTGCACACGAAGGGTTACGCGACTTGCCCACGGACGGGCTGGGTAGCTCTGGTGCTCCATGAGGAGTTCGGTGACAGGGGCAATGAGCCCTTCGAGGACCCAGCCCACTTCCCGCCCACTCCGATCTCATCGTGACAATGCTCAGCGAGTCGTCATCCTGTGCACTCTCAGAGGCGCGCTTCCCAAAGCGGGACGGTGGACACAGTTTTGTATTTTAAGATGCTTCTTGGCAACCGCAGGCTACGACAGGCGCACCTGTCGTAAACGTGATAATTAACGTTGGTCAATTACTTTAAAGACTAGAAGAGTCTGTTGCATTTTTAATTGCAAGGTCACTTTAATTATGACATTAGGTAACCTGCAGAATGGAAAGAAAGTTAGAGAAAGAAGAGAACACTTCGTAGTTCCAGAAGCCGACCGAGGCAGACGACACGCTTCCCTGGGACAATTTCACCTGCACGTGTCGGGGATAATGTCAACGCACATCGTCGGTGTAATACAGACACAGGTGGGGGCCTCCGCCCTTTGTAAACGTCTCGCACGGTGGCCAGTCGGCCAAGCACTGGGGCCTGGTATTTTCGAGAAGTTTCCTGCTCCTCCATCCTGCACCCATGCCTAATGCGAACATCTTACCGCGTCAGCCCCGAATGAAACTCAACTTTCTACCAACCGCCCCCTTGTTCTCCTGCCTCACCCCCAACACCCGGCACCATCAAGTGCCAACGCAGCCTCTTCAGTCAGAGTGCTCAGGGATTACGCCATTTCGCTAGCTACCCTGCTTTCAGGAGACTGAAAGCCACAAAATCAGAAAGTCTTTAGTTTCATAATGACTTTGCTATTCGGATCTTGTCATGTGGATTTTATTCTACCTAAAATTTCCGGTACGTTAATTTCTTTCTCTCCTTCTCTCCCGCCCCCTCTTTCTACTTCATTAACAAAAATAATGTATCTATGTTTTTGTTTTATCTGTAAGTTTATACTCTCTATTTCAGGGGTTCCATTTCAAAATATTTCTTGGGAGCTTTTTGATTTCCTGTCAAAATGTGACCTAACGGCTTTCTAAGCCTACTGTACGATTGGATCCTAAGTTTTTTTTTTTATTTCATTCTTAGGTTAGACCCATGATTTCTTAAATGCCATTTACTCTTCATTTTCAGCTTTTCTGGTTGGTCTGTTTTGGAGCTGAGTCTTTTGGGGCCGACCTATGGGTGGCGTAAACCAGAAGCGAGCTGCTGGTGGCACGCGGGCAAACATGGCTCGTCTGATTTGGTTTCACTGTGTTTTCTCAGCCTTCTCCACCTTTAGGTGGGGCCCGTACCCTCTCTAAGTCTCCTCCAGGTCCCATACATTGCTACTGTCTTGAGCCTGCCTGAGTCCATTTTTTCACCGTTGCTATAGGCATTTCTATTTACAGTCCCCGGTGAAGTTCATTGCTTCTGACCCTCTGAACGGATGGCTATCGTGATGCCAGAATTCTAGATTCAAAATGATTTATCCTCAGAACGTTGATACACGTTCCCACTGACTGCTAGAACCGCTTCACCGCTGCTAACGAAACTAGACACCCACGTCTGTCTGTTTCCTTTCCCAAATAATGCACATTCGCCCCTCGTCTCTTCTGGGAGCTTAAGATGATGCCCTTTATCCTTGGTGTGCTGAGAAGTCAAGAAGCTGTGTCTATGCATCGGTGTCTTTTCATTGTCTAGTCAGCACCATTTAATCTAAAAACCCATGCCCTTCTTCAGTTCTAGCAAATTCCACTCTATTTTCTTAGATTCATTCCCAAGATACTCGCCTTTTTTGAGCTAGATTCATATCGACTCATCGACTGGCCTTCTATTCTCTTCGCTTGTATATTTCCTATTTCTTTATCTCTTTGTCCAAAATCTGAGATTTCTTTGTCTATTTCTTCCATCCCTTCGATAGAATTTTATTTTTCTATTTCTGAAATACAGTCTATTAAAAATAACACAAATCTGAATGGCAACAGTATGGAAGCAGCTGAGAAGTCATCATTCTCAGCCACACAGGAAAAAAAAGCTAAACAAACTAAAAATCAACAACTCTTTCTAGAACAGTCAGAGCACTGAGGTCACAGGGCAAACCGCTGTCCTCACAAACGGAGCGAGAGACAGACACGAGCCTCTCGACCTACCGGGGCAGAAGCCCACCAGCAGGAAGTTCTCAGGAACCATGTCGACTCTTGCTTTTAGATTCACACACACACACACACACACACACACACACACACACACACACACACACACATGCACGCACACACACACACTACAAGATTCATTTGGGACTTTTTAAATCCCTTTTCATTGTAGTCTATTCTTATTTCGCAGAAGCACTATCTTCATGAATCTTTCTTAGGATATTACTGAATGGGGATTATTTTAAGTCTCTTCATTTGATGTAACTTTTTTTTTTTTTGCATTATTTCCGTATTGGTGACGAGATTTATTCATCCTGGCAATCGGCGAGGAAGGTGGGGTGCATGACTAGTGTTCTCCCGGCAGCCCTCGGGCGTCTGCCCACGTGTACGGATGAAGGATGCGAGTGATTACACTCGGGGTTTATTCCATAGCCGTGGAGGGCGACGGCCACGCCGTCCACCCATTCACTGGGTCGGCTGACTATTATTTCCGTATTGGTGATGAGATTTAGTCATCCTGGCAATCGGCGAGGAAGGTGGGTGCATGACTAGTGTTCTCCCGGCCCTTGGGCATCTGCCCACGTGTACGAATGAAGGATGCGAGTGATTACGCACGGAGTTTCTTCCACAGCCGTGGAGGGCGACGGCCACGCCGTCCTCCCCTTCACTGCGTCGGCTGACCACAACTTGTGCTCGCCTGGGCGAGCTTGGTCACCGGAAGGTTTCAGGGTCGGAGGCACGTGTGGGAAGCAGGCAGGAAGCTTGGGCCCTCTTGTCTTCCTCCTTCATAGAAAGAAGAAGCCTTGGCTGTGGCATCAACACGAAGTGGCGACCCTGACCTGTCCCATGTTCGATGGCCGTGAGCCACGCGTAACCTTGAAAACAGTGCCACTCCAGAAAGGCTGTGTGCACACATGTATGTCTGCATGTGCATGTGTGCATGTATGTGTGTATGTGTGCTTACGCTCACATGACGGTGCATATGTGTTCATGTGTGCGCGTATGTCTGTGCATATGCATGTGTGCTTGTGCACATATGCATGGGTGTGTATTCACGTGTACGTGCACGTGTGTACGTGCACGTGTGCTCATGCACGTGCATGAGTGTGCATGCATGTCTGTGTGCATGCATGTCTGTGTGTCAGTATGCACACATGAGCATGCACATTTATGTGTGCTTGCATGTGAGTGCGCATGTGCGACTGCACATGCATGCGTATGCCTGTATATATGTTCGTGTATGTGCGTGGGCATGCTTTTATGTGTGTCGGTGTGCATGTGTGTGGGTGTGTGTAACTGTGTACATGCATGTATGTATGCGTGTGCATGTATGTGTGTACACGCGTAACCTTGAAAACAGTGCCACTCCAGAAAGCCTGTGTGCACACATGTATGTCTGCATGTGCATGTGCGCGTGTGTGTGTGCGCGCTCACATGCCTGTGCATATGTGTTCATGTGTGCGCATGTGTCTATGTGTGCTTGTGTGCCTATGCATGCGTGCATGTATGGGTGTGTATTCACGTGTACGTGCACGTGTGCTCATTCACATGCATGAGTGTGCATGCATGTCTGTGTGTGTCAGTATGCACGCATGAGCATGCACATTGATGCATGCTTGAATGTGAGTGTGCATGCACGCACACATGCATGCATGTGTGCATGTGTGATCACACATGTATGTGTACGTCTGTACATGTGTTCATGTATGTGCATGGGTATGCTTTTATGTGTGTCAGTATGCATGTGTGTGGGTGTGTGCAACTGTGTACATGCATGTATGTGTGCGTGTGTGCGCATGTGTGTGCACACATGTATGTGTCTGTCTGTCTGTCATGACTTGCACGGCTCTTTCATCGACGGTTCTGCATTAACAGCCTTGACCTCTGCCCCACGCGATTAGGGGCTCCCGAGAACAGTCCAGCAGGGAGTGGCTTGTCCCTCCCTAATGCTACTGCCTCTGCCTGCTCCAGGCTACGGTTAGCTCTGATTTATCAGTGGTTCTAAATGTTTTCCATATTCTAGATATTTATCAGTATTTCTGATTGGCTGTTGGCTCTCCTGTCTTCCTTGTAGGTCTTTTCCGAACATGCTTCTTTGTTTTTTATCGTTACTTTTGTGAGATTATAAGAAGATGAGGAAACAGTCACCTGTTCTCCGTCTCTAACGCGAACAGAAAGGCGTGAACTTCCCAGGAGCGCTGCGGCAGAGACCCCACTGCACCGCACTGCCCTAACGCTCCCTCCTGCACCTGCCCTGCCACGTGACCCTGGCTTCCGATTTTGTACGTGCACCATCTTAGTTTTTACAGTTGGAAAGCATGATACAATGAATTGTATCTGTTCATGTAGTTTTTGCCTTCATTTGAATTATTTTCTTTGGATCGATTCCCAGAAACAAGATTATTAAGCCAACGGAGATACTCATTTTTATGATTCGAATGGCTTTTCAAAGAAATTATGGCATTTTACAATGACACCAGCAGTAGACGAGAACAATCTTTCCACGCACTTCTCACCTTCGGTCGCCATTTTAAATATTTGCTTTCTCCTGGCTCTTAACTTGTTTTACGTCTTCATTTCTTTAAGTCTCTATTTATGACTTTTGCCTGGCTCACTAGCAAAACACTGGTTTAAACGAAGTAATCCTTTTGATTTCTTTTTTTAAAGGAAGGCACAGACTTTTTCAGATTCTGTTGATTTGAATGTGCTTGTAGCTGGCAAGGTAAGTAAAATGAACTCTCACATTTTACTCAATCATGTCACCTTGCTCTACTTCTCAAATAAACCCTGTGACAGTCACTCCGAGGAGTCTACTCTCTGCCTCCCATGCTCCGTTTCCACCGGAAATACTTAGTTTTTAGCTTCGTAACAAGTTTTCTTCTTTCCTGTGTAAGTACAACGGTGACAAACGATTAATAGAGTGATGGTTTTTCGCCAAAGCTGGGTCAAATAGAGAAAATATTTCAAATCATGTTGTACAGTTAACAGGTCAAAAATCCGGCTTTTGAATGAATGATCAATTACGTCATCAAAAAATTTTAAATATGTTCAAGCTCCGTTTAGAGAAAGTTATTTTTAATATAATTCAGAAAACGATATTCATTATATATTGAGTCTTGAAATTATAAAGTGGTTAACAGGAAAAATATGTGTATGTAATATATCTTTAGTCAACATAGTATATATAAACTTCATAAGAAATAAATTATGTTTAAAATTTTCAAATTATAAAGTTAAAAATTTGGAAATCTTATGGGTCTTTGTCATGAGGCAAGCACTCTTGGGCTTAGTTTTGACTGGAATTCTACCCACGACTGCCTGGTGATAAATTTGGAAGGAGCTGATCCATATAAATAGCATAAACATATGAAGTAATCAGCAAATAGAAAAGTATATCGTGAAGTAACGAATTCTGAGTACAAGCGATCGGATACTAAGGTACTAATTATACATTATTGTGAATATAAATAAAGAGGATAGCGAGCTGCTCGAGGCTGAATGTTTGTGAAGTCTCAACTCCCAGTGTGGTGATGTCAGGAGGCGGGGCCTCTGGGAAGTGACGAGGTCACGAGGGTGGATCCTCATGGTGGGACTAGTGTCCTTATAAGAAAAGACCTGAGAGCTTGCTCCTTTCTTTGCTCTCCGCCGTGTGAAGTCACCAGGGGAAGACAGTGTCTGTGAGCCAGGGAGCAGACTGTCACCAGACGCCAAACCTGCAGGCATCTGCGAGGAATCGGGTCTCATTGTTTAAGGCACACGGTCTGTGGTACTCTATTCTCAGCCCAAACGACCCAAGACGAGAGCGGTGAGGCAAATACCGACTCAAACGAATAAAGGAAATCGTACGGAGGATATGAGCTCATATCTTAAGATCCCTGCCTTGATTGGCATATTATTGCATTTCATTTTCCTAAATGAAATTGTAATTCAACGTACTGGGAAATACTAACCACGTGATTCCAGTGGTTATAGTAGAGGAATGATTGATATATGAAGATGATTCACTCTGCACCCTGACCAGAAAACACACGGTTTCCAGTTAACATCTTTAAAATGTCTACTTTTCCGTGAACAGGTTAATCAGTAGGTCCCAAGCACGTCAACGCCAACGTGAAGATCGCATCCATCACGCGTGTTGAACATGAAATTACCTTGCCTCCTCGAGTGGATTTAAACAGCTTGTCGTTGTAACAGTGTTGAAGTGGAACACTTCCATGTCGATGAAGCCGGGAGCAAGGAGATCAAAATTAGGTCTTTCTCAATGTGCGTAACCGTACCCCAAATCTGGTAGAAGTTTGGGGAAACAACGTGCTGAAACCCCAGCTTAGCGGAGACTCATAAAATCAAAGGAGATCACTTCGATTCTAAGGTTACTGATAAGCCACAGTCAGAGTCCATCACCGGGACTCGAGATGCACCAAGGTGTGTGAGCGAGGGCGGGCAGGGCAGTCAGGGCGCCTGCACGTCCATCCCCAGCCGGCCGTCCTCGCCACCATTCGGACGTGTTTGCTAGGAAAAGTGTGACGAAGGAAGGAAAGAGCTCTTGTTATATTTGAATAGAAACCCACCTGCATACTGTCTAATGCCGTTGGGGGCAAAAAAAAATAATTGGTTAAACAAAGACCTTTTTTTGAGCATGAGGTGCCAATATTACACATGATTCCCAGACAGTCTTAGAAGGCAGATGCTATTATTGCCCCATTTTCAGATGAGAAAAATGAGAGCCAGAGAGTTTAAACGATTTTTTAAAGATCACACACCTGATACATGAGAGCGTATTTCAACCATGTCTAAATTTCAGATTTCTTCAGCATTACGCTATACTGCTTCCCTAATATTTTTGAAAGTGTCTGCCTTGACCAGTCAAGTGAACTCTTGTTACCAACTCAATAACTGACTAAAAAGTGAATAAAAAGCAATGATGAATGACTGTCCTCTAAATTTTCCAAAGACAAAAGACATTTTATGCCCGAGGAGACTTCGACATCCTTAGCCTGTTTGTACAGCAGTGCTAACAAAAGTGTGCTCAGTTTAAGACTTCTTCGGGGCACATGTTAACAGGGCGGTTTTGTCTCTTTTTCCAGACACAGATATTCTACATTTAAGAATTAATTTCATAAAAAATCTACAATTATTCTTCTGGCCTGACTCTCCCTCTGCCCCCAACAGAGCAGCAGGAACCTTCTAGAACATGGAATGCTAGAGAGAGAAGTACGGCCTTGTCTCTCATGCCAGGATTCTTTGTGGTCCAGCTCACAGAGTCTCCATGGTGAAGCCATTTCTCCACCCTGAGGGCACGCTAAATGCTGAGAACAGTTGTGGATCACCCAGTCCCCAACTGTGCCCCAGATGAGTGACACTGTCATCGCATAGACGCTACAAACTGAAATCTCATGAAACTATCAACATGGATGATGCATCAGCCACACTATGGAATCACATCCGTGTTCACATATTTCAAAATCTTAACAACTTTTTCCCCAACTGAAAAACAAAGTTTCAAGGCATCATTTAATTAATATTATCTTTTGACATTTATAAAAATAAATGTACACTTTTTGTTTATTTTCTTCCCAGTAAAGTCTCAAATCACCCATTATTTGAAAATTATCCAGATGAAGATGTTTCGAAAGGAAATAAGCCAACTCTATTCTTCTGACAATTAAATGAGTAAGATGTTTATTCAGATGTCGATGAGTTGACCCTTCAGGAGAGAATACATAACTTCGTGTTACTAATTTATTACCGAATTCTCAACCTCCTTACAATCTACCTAAAGTCGACTCATCCTCTGGGCGTACCCCCCGCTCCACTTCCGTATGAGACCTCTACTGTGGCAACAAACCCATAAAGACCCCTCTCTTCTCAGAAATCCAAATATGCTTCCTAGTCCTAAATAACGTTTTGGGTACCATTCCCATGTTTTCACAGCGACTTCAAGCTTTATTGAAAAAATAGCATCGCATTACTATTGTATCTATGACAGTGAGAATGGTGCATAATAAATGCATATTAACTGCTGAAATTTATGAACATTTTTTAGTTGAAAGAACTAATTATTGGACAGCCTAATCCAGTTTATATTTGGAAAGTGTAGGTCATATTGCCATATCGGTTCATGCTAAGTTAGAGCAGCGACGTTATCTGAAGTACAGACTCAGTCACATCTAAATGTGGATATTTAAGAAATTGGAATATCTCTCCATAAAATCTATTTCGGATTTATTTTAACGCTGATTTCCTTATTATAGTCTCTCTCTGGACTCATTGGAAGGTGAGAGAAAATGAAAGCACCTTCAAATACATATCGATGCATTAAATACAGGCTAAGGAGTCCCACCTGCTTACGACAGCTTGTGACTCCTGCCCCAACTCCGACATGACACGTAAAGCCTCATGCCAGTCGGGAGGGGGCTGAGATTGCCATCTGTGTGATATATACGATAGGCTAGTCACAATTTGGGACACGTGTCATGTTCATTGTCTTCTTAGTGCCAATATTCTTAAGCTTCATCTGCTTTTTTTCTAAGTAAATATTTTGAAGAATATTAACTGACGTCTGGTTCTCCTAACTAAAAACGTCATGCATTTCGTATGACTTGCAGAGTCAGGTAATTGATTCCAAAGGGAATTCAGGAATCGGGACTGCAATTTCCTCTGAAGGAAACGCCGCGTTTGGAATCTTCAGTAGCTGTCTCTGCATTATTCAAAGCCCTGCTCAGATGTGACAGACAAGTAATAATGTCGCCATCCATCTCCAAGACAGCAGCCCCGAATATATCTCTAACTTTATAAATGAACTTTAAAAGCCCTACAGACAAATTTCATTAGAGTAGAGAATGGAAATTTGGTAAATGGAGTCTTGGATGTTATTGATGACTAAATCTTTACTCTTCTACAATTGCTCAGAAGGATCTCGAATGCTAACGAAGTAAAATAAACATTTCCTGTGCATGCGATTCAGTGCGCTGTGAGCCAGGTCGTGCAGAAGGCATCCGGGATGCCTGCAGACTGAGCAAAGGCACACCGTGACACCCTGTAGGAAGAGTGCCACCATGGCAGATCGTTCCGATTTTCCACAGACGACACCTAAGAAGGGATCCCCGTGCTCCACCGTGGGGCTTTCCTGCTACATGAGCGCATCAGAGGTCAGCAGAATAACATTTTGATGGAATCAAGTTCAACATTGTACCTCTGATATTTTAGTGAGTTAAGATAAACAAACTGGTTGATAATTAAAAACAGTTCTTTCTTGATATAATGCAAAAATTACCTTTTTTTTAAAAGAAGAAATTATCCTTCTCTTAAGAAATGGTTTCGGCTATATTTTACCCCAGGGCAAGAGCTTTCAGGTGTTCTTGAACATTCGCACCTGGGACAGTCCCAATTGTCATCAGCTCATCTCCCAAGATGGCGCCCCATGAAAGAGAAGCGTTCAATTTTGATACAAACGTGTTGTCCTCATGAAGATGCTGTTTAGCTTAGTGCTGTCTTTAAAGGTGCTTATTTTGTTGCGTGTATCAGTTACCTGGTGACAGCTGTCAACACTCCTGATATGTGGGCAAGGAGGCAAGAAATGGGTAGAAATTAACTTTAGTTTCAAAGACTTTTCCAGTATTAGAACCGACTTAGGAAAGGCTACCTGTGTGGCCCACTCACTTCCACACGGTTAGAGAATTATAACAGGTCCATGAAGTACTTGACGGATGTAAACTCGGGGCTCCCAAGAGCCAGACTCACAATTTTCTGGAAAGTACTTGTCCACATGATGCCCACTAAGGGCAGGACGGCGTCTGTGGATCGATATTCTGATATCAGGGAAGATACGTATCCAGAGGGTGAACGACCACACTCAGTTTCTACGAAGTCCTTCCTACGCTCATCATTTATGGCGTACAGTGTGCTAGCCCCTGAGACTTTTGGACCTAGAGATGCGCTGATGAAAACGTCCCCGGCCATGCCCGCGGGAAGCTCAGAATGTGAACCGGACGACACCGAAACAGCAGCTCGATGATTTTCTTTCCCTCTTCAGCAGCTTTGTGATCGACGGGAAGAGAAATAATTTTTTTTTTCCGAAGATGTCTGTACATCGCTCCATTTAGCCAAAAAAACGATGAACGTCGATGCAACTAAGCACCGTGGTGTTGCCAGCGTGTGTGCTCCAGCAATAAAAGCTATGGACACCGACCCCCAAGAAATTATCCTCTAATTGGAATAAAAGGTGAACACACAGGATATAACTAAGTCGAGTAGCGATGAATTGACTCCGGGATGAAGCAGCAATAAGCCCACCAGGAAAGCAGAGAAAGGATTTGGGCAGTGAGTGAAACTGGGTAAAATAGTCACCCGGGTCACCTGGAGGCATGGTGGCCAGGTGAGGAATCTGAAATACAGGCAAGAATGAAGTAAAACTCACACCCAAGCCAGTGTTTTATTCAAAAGATATCTTCGAGCACCAGATGCTGCCGAATACGTGCCATGTGCACAACCCCGGCCTTAGGGGGTGAGCAGACCGGGACGGGGTCTCGGCTGGCCAGTCACTGCCTTGCGAGTAGGTGCTACGGATGCCCTTTTAAAGATGAGGAAGGTGATTGTCAGAAAGGGTAAGTGGCTCGTTCAAAATTTCTCAGAATATAGACGGATGAGCTGAGATTTAAACTCCGGCCTGCGCACGTGTCTGAGACGTTCTGAAGCCCCGTTTTCTCCCTTGCTGCGCTGACTCTAGGTCAGATCCAGGGAGAAATAACCTGCAACACGAAATAAGTCACCAGGCCACAAGGTAGAATGACCAAAAAATATGACAGAACAGACTGCACAGCAGGCCGGAGCCACGTCGGTCCGTGTTACAGCAGGAAGCCGCATCTGAGTGAGGAACGGTCACCACGGGATGGGGGCAGCTGTGCTGTCCTAAGGGAGTTGCAGTGATGCAGAGACTTAGAGGCAGACTGGCCCGGTCCCCAGGGCGAGGAATTTATTTCAAAAAGACAGGAATCGGCAAAAGCAGCTATCGTCGGGCGTCTTCTTGGCAATAACATTTTTTTCCTTCAGCTGTGAAAGGTGTAAAGGATTTGGGTGGGAAATGAGCAGAGAAGTGAATTCAGAGCCACGGCTCAGATGACCCAAGGATCAATGTATGTGGCTTGACCAAACGATGGAGGACACGGGCCAGTTCTGTGGAGCAGGTCTGGGTGGCAGCTGCCAACGTCCGGACGCAGGAACGCACTGCGAGGAACGACGTGTTGCCCGTACTTTTTCAATCAGGAAACTCTCGTTTACGTTCTGCATCTTTGCTTATTTTAGTCCCTGTAACGTCTCGAAATGCTATTTAAAGATTACTTCAAATATAAGCCCCATACTATTTATTGAAAATCCATTTTCAGAATTCTTTTAAACGTAATTACAGGAAATTATCGGCCTTTGTATCTTGCTGGCTGACACATCATATAAATCAACCAATGTGTCACTTCTGATAAAGCCTATGTAATCATATTATATGACAGGAACTAACGGTCATGAATAGACAAGATAACCTAATTTAGAAAACTCAGACAAATGCAATTTCTTTTCAACTCGAGTTCAAAAATGCTGGTGAAACCACACGTTAATGTGACTTTGAAGAATATTTGTCACGTGTCTTTCTTTCAAACCTGAAAGCTATTTCCATTTCATACTTTAGATATAAGCTCATAAAAGTGTGTAATATAAAATATTTACAGCAAACGTTGGAAAGAAAGACCGGTGTGATTATTGGACTCGGTTGAATTTTACTTGGTTCACTCGGCGATGAGAGTCTTTCAAGGCACAGGGAGTAAACAGAACGCAGCACCATGCCTCTGAAGAGTACGTCTGTGCGGGACGAGGCAGGAAAGGACGTCGTGTGTCTGCCACCCAGGAGCCCGTCGCGTTCCTTCCAAGGACTGCAGTGTTATTTTTTTGACAAAACAGGGGACGATGAGTGATGATAATGTTCTCAGGGAGAGTGGCATACGGTTTTTTTCTTCTGAGAGTTCATTTAATCCAAGTAATTTTCCCCTCTCCCCGCCCTCACACACAGAGAACGAGATTAGTTATGTCTACAATTTACCTGAAGTTAGTTTCTCACAAGTCTGAAGCAGGAAGACATCTTAGCTTTGGAAAAGCTAAGAACTCGGCAACTTGAGGAATTGTATTCATGTGCCTGATGAAATATTCAATCAGTGAAACGGAGGCGGCCATTCTGGGAACTATTTAAGGAGGAATGAGGGAGCAAAACTATTATGGCGTCTGCACGACTGTGCCAGAGAGTAAGGTAATAAACCTAGCGAACCTAAATCTTCCTGAAACTAATAGAAACATTCTATTGTGAAGTAACAGTAGTTCAGATCTGCTCACAACCTAGAGAAATTACCTCTCAAGATCACCCACTGCCTGCCATCATTGACCTTGGAGTTGTAGTAAATGCCATAAGACAAGAAAATTAAATATAGTTGCAATAAAGGATATGTTGTGAATACATTTCGACGTCCACCTTTTAAACGTGTCCTTTATAAGACATTTGACCTATGGACACCTCCACTGAGCCTGACCTTGGCCCCACTATAGTTTGTTAATCAAGTGTATTGGACATCTGACTCAAGTGGAACCACCCACAGCCTGGCTAGCAGCATCTAACGTATGCGACTTGATTCAAAAATGTGTCAACATTTTATTATTTGCAATGATTTCTCCAATGACTGACAATTTCTAACCCAAAGTTAATTTAACTTTCAACGGCATCCAGTGCTACCATTGCAAATAGCTCATGCGATGGCCCAACAAACTGATGTCCTCTATGCCCAGATGAAAGCTGTCTGCCCAAAATGGCAGCTCCATCGGGACCAATGGCCCCCAGTGACTGCAGAGAGCATGGTGTCCCTGACGTTGACTCTCAGCCACGCCTGCTTTCAGAGACATTAAAAAGTGAAGAGATCACGCGTTTACGAATGATAGACATGGTGACAAGAGTTCAGGAAGGTAGACAGTTACCAAATAAATGTAGAAAACCAGCATGTTTCCCGTATGTCCGCAATAAAAAATAAAAAATAAAAAAAATTACATTTTCCTTTGTGGTAGGTAGTTAGAGAATGTACTGGGAAAGAATATAATATTAAACTATTATACTATTAAAGTCATTATAACAATAGCTTCGCGATTACAAAAATACCTCGCAATAAACTTATCAAGCACTTTCTGGCCTGATACGAACAGAAGCGGGCTCCAGAGGCCTGGCCTTCTGCCAGGAGCCACGCTGAACGCTTCACATACGTCATCTCGTTTCATCCCCACGAGCACCTGCATAGGAGGATTTCGGTTACGGCTTTAAAAATGATCTGAATTGGTTCATCCATCTCTCATGCCCGAGGCACCAAGACACCACACAGCGTGGAACCAGTGGAAAGGAAGCTGTCAAGTCGAGATAATGCACAGATATCGAAACACAGAACACTAATGAGGTGATAACATCAAAAAATCCTCTTAAAGTTCTAGGGACTGCCTGCCCACCTCCCACCCCACCCCCCTTTTTCCAGTTTGAATAAGAAATATAAAACCTGATGTTGGCACTATCGGTTTTTACATTTATTCCCCAAGTTCAATCCATTCTCTAAATGCGGATTGTTGAATTATATGTTTCCTGAACTGGGTTTGAGAGCAAAACTATATAAAACAAAACGCTACTGATCAGTAATCAAACAAGCAGAGGATAGGGAAACGTGAGGGGTTTGGGGTGAAGGCGAACAGATCTGCAAACGTTTCTGCCCTTTCATCCGCCTGCTGGAAAGTCATTGCCGACCTAAGTAGACCTGCTGGCAAGTTGTCTCTTCCAAGCCCTGAGCGACTAACAAGCGTGGTTCTAAGTCCATCACTGCCTCCTGGAACCTGGTGTCACTGGTGCATCCACATCACCGTTAAAAATACATTCACATCAGGAGTTGTTGACGCCATGCCACGGACTCTAAGCACGTGGCCGTGAAGGGCTTCCCAAGCTAGAATCGTCTGCCGTGTCCTGCTCCGTGCCCTTCCTCTCTGTGTCCGCCCTGCCGACACCACCCCTGGAAATCAGCGACGGCTCCAGACTCGCCTGGGTTTGCTGCATGAGCGTGAGCGGAGCGAAAGATCACAGTGTGCGTGGCATGAAAACGCCCACCCCGGTGAGCCCCGGTGGCAGCGGAGGAAGAGAGGGACCCTCTGAGAGCCTCGCGGCCCGCAGGAACCTAACTGCCCAGGTCTACGTAAGAACGGGTCTCTACAAGTCCGAGACTCTTATGGATCCTGGACTAAAGGTCACTTGACCCCACGGAGATGCACAGACGCCTCCAAATTCAGGCCCTGCTCTCTATGCCCAGCTGTGATGATGCCTTATCCGCTCACGAGTTCACGAGGGTGGCTGGCTGGGCATGTAGGTTACGCTGATATAGGGTCTTCTAGCCTCTTTGATTTTCACTGCATAAGAGCGAAGAGACGTTTTGCAGCTTTAAGTGTCTGGTACAACAAAAACAGTCGTCAGGAATGATGAGATCCTTCATTATCAGCAGGTAATGATTACGAGCCTTCAGGAGCTAGCTGAGGCATAACCAGCGGGTTCCAGTTTATGTCATTTATCGTCATGCATTTTCGTGACATTGAACTTGAATGCTGCATCTTTTAAGTTACAAAAATGTTATATTCACCAGTGATTTATGTCATGGATAAGACTGATGAGTCAAAAGTGGAATGGGTTACATATTCAGGACTACTGAACCCTTCTAAGCCCAGTTCCGCCTGTGAAAATTCTGGTCGGCCTCAAGTTTGGGTCTTCGATACATGAATGTATGAAAATCTCTGCTCTGGGTGACAGAAGGAATTGGGTTGTGTCTGAAGACACTGTCCAAGCCCCTATTCCCTTCAAAGATGGAGGGTCAGTAAGACGCATTTTAATTCCCAGAATTTCTTTTTCAAGCCAGTGGATTTTTCTGTCCATTCCTTTCTTTATGACATGCTGCTAATCAAATAATAAAAACTATAACAGAGAAGAATGGTGGGCTTTGAAAAACATAAGCCCTAAATTCACTAACTTGTCCAAATCTCTGCTTGCTTCATTAAATATCCAACACGTGAGCTAAGTGGCTCCTCAACAAATTAGGAAAAGTAAGCCAACAAATAAGAAAGCTAAAGAAATTTAAAAGTCCATTTTTGTTGCTTTGTTTCATGACAAGAGCTTTCAAACATCCAAACGTTGGGTGACGATAAAGTGTACTCCTGTCGCCTTGCGAGCGCTCGCGATCCTCGAGTGTTTGCTTCCGTTACCATAAACGCTCATAACTGCGGAAAGACATTGCAAAACGCCATCCTGGCCCGCAGGCAAGGAAGCTCCAGAAATGACCAGCGCGGCATCCGGGGAAATCCAAGAGAGCGGATGATGCAGCACGCGCACGAGGAAATCTGTGTGTCTGAGCCAGTTTGCTGCTGCTCTGCCGACGACGCCAAAGCTCGCCAAGAGCTGCGGGGAGCTGGCGGTGCACCAGGCGAGGCAGTTGCCTCGATCCTGGGGCCCGAGCTGAGCTCACCCCAGCCCACATCCAACAACATCCAAGCCCTCCTATGCATCCTCACCTCTTAGGATCCCCGATGGCGGGGCGGGGAGAGTCTCCTTCGGTTTGTCAGGAAAACGCACGTGGAAAACCACACCGGCTCGTTCCCACTCTCATGTCAAAGCCCTGGTGCTTACCGCTTGGCCCACCGCCTAGAGAACTCTGCGAGTTGCCGTAATGATATATGAACACACAGTATCAGAATTCGCTGCTCTGAAGGCATCTGCTATTTGCCACCTGCCATTCCACGCTCGCTGCTCATCTGGATGTCAATGGCAAATGACATTGGCAGCTTCTAAAACCAAGGTCTCAGGGTCAGTGACAAAATCGGGACTGCCGGCCGGTGTCTGGGGTCTGTGCTTCGCTCAGCACCTCCGCTTTGCCATAGCTCACCTTCAACGTTTCTTCCGCTCTAAGTCATGCACCTGCACTGGGCAACACACTGATTTTCAATACCTAGCACAACCGTTGAACTTCTGCATGCGTTTTCCCTAAATAGTTGTAATAATAACGTCGTACACATTACTACTGCTACTTAGCGTCCTATGCCCTATCTGCGATAGCTTTGATTTCTAGCTCTCGAAGGCTGTCAGATATGCTTAGAAAACTGTGGGAGACACAGGGGACAGGTGTCCCGAAGGATGTGCTCGTCAAGACTCTAGAATGTCACCCTCGTCACCCTGGCTCGCTCTTCTCAGCCAGGCCTTTGACTCATTGGTGAGAAAGCTGATCCATGTAAAGTAATGTCGATCACATGCCTTTAGCCAACTTGAGCAGTTCCCACCGATCTCATGTTTATAATGGTTTTGTTAACAGGACCAACTGTCGTATTTTTACGCATTTCCATCACTTTAGATTTTTATCATTGTGTAAATGATTGGGTTTTTTAGCATTTTAACGTGAACTTTTAAGGATTTTTAAGTATGCATAATTTTTTTCCTTAACATTTTAATAAACTGTTTTTTAACTTAAAAAAAAATAACCAAGGGTGTTAAAAAAGTGGCTGACGGGGCAAATCACTGTTGGCCCGATTATTATTCTCAGCCGTAGCCCACGTGACCCGGGGTCTGGGATGGAAAGCCATCGGAGTGAAGGACTTGCAGAGAATGACAGACGGCTAAGTGACAAAGCAAAATTACCAGAGTCCCTCTCTCTGCGTGACTCATGCGCCTGGCACTCCTCGCTGTGCAGAGAGAGCGGGGTGGGTTTTGCTTTGTTCTGTACACTTTTCTGTACTTCCCAAATTTTCTATAATAAAGAAGGACTTGGGAATTCTTGTTTGGAAAATATGTTTTAAAGATATGTGAAGAGATTCTACCTACACTGAAGTCTTAGTGGAAACAAAATCTGAAATGGAAATGAGAATCATTGAACCATGGTGGTCTGCTTTAACCTATTTTCTAGAAACAGTATGAGACATGTGTTAAAAGGGATAATAAAACTTCTAACTCATCAGCAAATGTGTAAAATGAAACAGATACTACTCTCATGAGGTCATCGTTCTAGTCTTAATTTTTCGTTTGATTTTTAAAGCAATTCCTGATTTTTTTTTTTTTTATTACTTAAGTGGGAGTAAAATGTCATTAATCATGATGAAAATGCAAACACATTAGATCTTAAAGACAGACTGCATCCCACACTCCTTAAGGTAGAGGCTGGGACTCAGAGGGTCAGGGGTGCATGGCGTAGGGAGACCAGGACCACTGTCCCCCCATAACTGCTGATATGAGTCACGCCGCTCTTCTGGCTCCGAATCCTGAGTCATCTCTCTACGTGAAAGTCACCAGCTAAGTCACCAAAGGCTGTCAGACCGGACAGGGTTGGGCCTGGTCGTCAGAGGCCCCTTAAAACACCATGAATAATGGGCCTGTCAGCCCATACAGACACAACTACACACCCGCAAAACACACATACTCCCCAAACACACTTCGGGAATGCATTTTTAAGACCACACACATATTTGGAAAATAGAAATAAGCACAAACTTTCCAGAGACGTCATTTCACTGAGGGGAAGTCTGAACTTGAAGTTGCAGGGAGCATGGAGGTATCTGTCCCTTTACATACGGGTTCTCGCAAAAGAAGGTTGACTAGAAAGCATGGGGCCAGTCCTGCAGCTTCCCCGCGCCTCGTCTGCCGGGCCGGGGACCAAGCACGCGCCAGCCTCCTGGTGCCCTGTCCCATGCAGCGGAGGAAGCAAGGACTCGAAAACTGGACAGAGGTGACCTCCAAGCCCGGCTCCATCCCACAGTACTGTGTGCTATTGAACGCATCACCTCTCTGAACTTACACTTCTGTCACATGAGGGTGATATTATGTACCTCACTGCTTTGCTGTCAATATTATGCATAAGACATGAATATAGTGCCCCCCTAATCCCAATACCTCGGAACGTGACTGCATTTGGAGACAAGGTCTTTGAAGAGTTAATTCAGTTAAAATGAGATGCCTAGGGTGGCCCAAATCCAATATAACTGGTGTCCTCATAACAAGAGGAGATGTGGACACAGACACGCAGAGGGACGAGCACGTGAGGACGAGGGAGAAGATGGAGTCTACACGCCAAGGAGAGAGGCCGCGGGGAAAAGTAACCCCACCGACACCTCGACCTCAGACTTCTGACCTCTAGAACTATGAGAAAATAAATGTCATCGTTTTAGTCACCCGGTCTGTGGTGCTTTGTCACGGCGCCTGAGCTGACTGACACATAGCCTTCAACAGAGTAAGTACCGAACGAGCCACAGGTATTATCTTAATAATTATAACGCCAGCTCCACGTCAGTACAGCTCTGAAGTACATGCGCGATGAGCAGAGATCAGAGATCTGTGCACCTCAAATCCCAACTCATTTTATTCACTTCGTTTATCTCATCTTCGCCAAGTTCAAAGTTTCCCTTTTTGCAGAAATTTTATTATTATTGATTACGGAGATGTTTTTCTTCAACTTTATTTTTCTCTTTGAGAGAAGAAGGAAATAAAATTGAACCAGGAAGACAAATACCGATCGCAAACTATGTAAGAACCAGACCCAAAAGATAAACAAATCAACGATATCATAAAAGCATAAACTCAGCATCTGAGCTATTGCAATCTAGCTCAGAGGGATTGCAAACTCGGTCCAAGACCTTAGTAAATCATTCCACGGTGATGGACTTTGTCTGCCTCGTCTCTAAATTAGGGAGTTAGGTCCAGTCTCTCTCGAAGCCCTTCAATCTCTGATTCCGTGGCTCAGGACTTAAGACATCCTTTAAGTAGCAAAATGAAAACACCAATCAATATTTCTGATACTATGGTGGTAACGATACCAGGTGATCCTTGGCTGTGGCTTTGTCTGGAGAGGAAATTCAAAGACTGGATGGGGGTGAACCGTGGAAGACTGGCTATCGGCCAGTGAGAAACAGCTCCCTGTCTCATCCTATGGTCCTCAAGTCCTTTGGAGGAAAATCGTGTTCATTAATGACCAAATGACTTCTGAAAAAAAAAAATAAACAAACCCACATATATATGTACAGTTTCCATAGCTGTTCTTAGACTGCTTTTGAAGTTTATCACATGACCTTATTCATCATCACTTTTTTGTACAGAAATTATGGCTTCTTATTTAGAGGATGTTAATCTCGACCAATGACCTCTTCCTAGATAAAATCATATTATATACATAGAAATGTATACAGTTATATACATATGTGGGAAATGCACACACATATAAACATACAAACATGTATAGTTCCACGGTCACATATATATTAAGACTAATATTATCATGGAGATCATAGATACCATCATGGTGAAATAAATATTATATGAAAAGACACACAGATACATAATACACACACATACTCACACTTCCGAGTTGGATAAATCTGGATTAAAATCCAGGCTTCCCTAGTCAATACGTACATGCCATTAACGAGACAACGTGCTCACACTTACACGTACACTTAACGCAACTACTTTTGTGAAAATTAATTTTAGCTGTGTAGCTATAGTGATATTTTTCCTTAATTTGCCCGTAAGATCTATTTGATACCAGAAAGTAAGGAGTTCTTTCTCTCTCCAACGCTTGTTCTCCAAGACTGGCTCGGAGCCGATCGTCTCAGAAGCAT
>NW_006440214.1:1051916-1068056 GCF_000325575.1 Pteropus alecto | reverse complement strand
GTGTGGGGAAAATTTCTTAAAAAGCCCGCGAATATCATATATATATGTTCTCTCTCTCTCTCTCTCTCTCTCTCTCTCTCTCTCTCTCTCTCTCTCTCTTCCTGCAACACTCTCATCATGCCCTCCTCGATGTCCCTTTTGGTGACAGAGTGGTTTTCTGTCTAATAGAGTGGTTTTCACTGTCTAATAGAGTCGCTACCAGCCACATGTGACTATTTGGATTTAAATTCCTTACTATTAAGTAAAATTTAAAAATACAGCTTCTTGAACACATGAGCCTCATTCCCAGTGTTCACGGACACGTGTGGCTAGTGGCTCCCGCACTGGATAACCTCAGGGGGGCAGAAAGGTCTGTCACGCAGCCGTGTTCCAGCCTGCCCTGCAGGGACCGGCCTTCTGGGCCGGATACTCAGTGGGGACGGCGCCGCCAGTGCGCAGGGCAGCGGGTGCCGCCCGCTCTCTGAGGCTTCCTTCTGCGGTTCCCGCTGGACTGTCGCTGCTCCACGGGTGTGACTACAGAACCCTGGATCTTAACCGCGGTCGTTCGAATTTGGTTTAAGTGAGAAGCCGTGTGTGTGGAGATACAGAAGCTGGGACGGAGAGGTGACGGCGCGGCCACCAAGTCTGACGTCTCATCGGAATCTCGGCCCTGAGGCGAGTCCAGGGGAACCGGTTCAGGAACTGCGTTACCGAGGCCGGTCCAGGGGAGCCGAAGTGCTCCGTCCAGGAGCGAGAAGCTCCTGAGGACGTGAGACCCGTCCCCAGCAGCGCCGGGCCAGGCTTGCTCGCCGGCCACCAAACAGAACCAGAGTGACGGCGCGGGTCGTCGGGAAAGGAGATTTTCTGGCTGGCAGGGGAAGGGCTTTCTTCAGTGGCCAGAATTACCTGGAGAAGGAGAGAAGCCCTCAGGTAGGCGTCAGGGGCTTCTCAACGGCTCTTCGGCTGGGACGGTCGGCCAAATTTTAGGAATGTCGTGTAAAGGGATTCGAGCCTCCGAGCCCGGGTGTCCCCTCGGGTCTGCGTCCGTGGGTCCCTCGCTGCGTGGAAGGACCGAGCGCTAGTCTGGGGGGCGGGCTACGTGCCAGACGACGATAGAATCGCCTTCGGGTTAACTCGGACTTATCGTCACCGTCCGTTTGGGGGACGGTGAGCTCTAGTGCCATTTAGGGAAAGGGTTCCAGCTCCTATTGGATTGCATTTGGGAAATAATTGGGAGTGTAAAAAGGGGTAGCTAATTTTGCTTTGGAATAGCTCGTACGAAGTCGCTAAGATCCTGCCGTGCGTACTGCACGCCAGTCAATGTTCCAAACACTTTGCCTGTATTACTTCATTTAAGTGTCGCAGAAATTCTGTCAGGTAGGTTCTGTTAGGACCTCTCTTTTGCACCTGGAGAAAATGAAGCCCAGAGAGGTCAAGTAACTGGCCTGGTCGCACAGCCGGCAGGCTCCACATCCGGCCGGCGGGGCCTCAGAGCCCGGGCGCCTCCGGGTGGCCGCGCCCGGAGGCCCGTGACTCAGAGCTCCGGCCTGTGGTTTCACGCGGCTCCGCGTTTGATTAGAATGTTTCCTCGTGACTCTGTTTCCACCTGCCATCGACTCAGGGGACCTCACGGCCACCTGGGAGGTGGGCTCCTGATCGGGGCTCCCTCCAGGTGCGTGGCAGAGGTCACAGTCGATGGCAGACCTCGAACCTGCACCTTCCACATCCACAGCCGGGGGACTGAGGACCAGCGGTGTTGCCCCCCTTCACCCCGCCCCAAGGCCCAGTGTCGTCCGGCCACCTCCCGACTCCACCGGTCACTGACCAGGGGCCCTGCGGCCAGCAGAGGAGCTAGGAAAGGGCGGCCGCGCCACAGGCCGCAAGTCAGGGACGCAGGGAGCAGCCGCCCAGGCTTGCGAGGGGCAAAGCAGTGGGGACGTTGAAGAAGAAAACGCCCTCGCTTAACGATGACGACCGTCCCGCGTGACCTCAGCCGGGAGCCGTCCTTGGTTCTCGCGCACGCAAATCGGCCCACCTCGGTCTCCCCGATGAGCCACGTGTCCGTTAGGGACCCAGCGACAGGCCGTGCTCGTGCCCTATCGTAATGTTCCCTTTCGTCCACTTTCTGTGCAATCGACACCCCGAGGAGCGTTCCTAGGTAAAGAAAACCGGGCCCTGCTGCCCACGGGCCGCACAGGGACGCGCTCGGGGACCCCCCCCCCACCGTGCATAGGGCCGAGCTCTGGGATGCCCCCCACCCCAGCGCAGGGCAGAGCGGAGCCCTCTCTGCGCTTCCTGCTCAGGCAGCTGGGGCCCCAGCGGGGACGGTCGGCGGTGGCAGGTGAGGGACACTGGCCGACGCCACCTGGACAGCAGCAGCCACTGGATACCGGGCGCCGTGCGTGGGCGGGAGGAGTCCTGTCCGGGTGCCTGGTGTCCGCACGACACGTCTACGCCGATAACGAAAGGTGCGTGCGGACCACGCTGCACCCCGCAGGGGAGGGCCGGGGGGCTGGGGGGCCGGGGGAGGACAACACGGGACGCGGCCCCTCGCCCAGGCCTCGCGTGGGAGCAGAGCCACGTAGGCACAAGTGGCTGCCCGTCCTGGCGCCTCGTCCTGCACCTGACGACCCCCCGGGTTGACGCGCTGCCGGAGGGCGGGCCGTGGGAATGGGGGCTGAACGTCTCAGAGAAGTCGCCTTCCCACCCCTTCACGCTGCGGTTCCTGGACAAGGAATGTTTCCGTCTGTGCATTTGCCTTTTGTCTCCTTTAAACAGCCTGCGAATGAAAATATCTATAATTTAGGTTTGTAACATTTTTAAGGGGAAGGACGCACTGTCCCCGGAAGCTGAGGGCCCTAGGTGGCGCGGTGTGGTGGGAGCTCACCCATCACAGTCTGCCTTCCCGTTTCAGCCCAAGCCCCACTGGGGACAGAGAGAATGCACACAGACAGCCGCTGGCCAGCTCCTGACGGTCATGTGACCTGGCGGCCGGCTTAGAACAGAAACAACATTATCCGGACGACCTTAGGCCACGTGGTCCTGTGACCAGATGATGGACTTTCCGGTAAAATGTCTCTATTTAGAACTTCTTTACCTCCATCAGGCTTTTTCTTTTTTTGAGTCAGATGTGCGTACTCACAATTGTATGCACAAATGTCAAAGGGCCTGAAAGCATTTGGTTGAAGCACAGGAGTAGGGTCCTCCCCGTAGCCCCCACATCAGAAGTGGGAGGAGGCCCCTGGTTCGGACTGGGCTGTCGGGGACCCAGCTGGGGCCATGTCCCCCAAGTCCCCCAAGTCCTCATGCCTGGCTGCCTTTTGCTGCAAAGACAGCCCCACTCACAGCTCTGCCCCCCCAAGCCACCTCGTCCTCTGAAGCCACTTCCCCATGGCCCCCTGTCTGTCCCTTCCTTTGGTCAGACACTGTCTCATTTCATCCAGCCTGCCCGGACTTGAGCAATGCCACGCGGGGCGGGAGAGAAGGCACGACGCACGCCCGGGAGCAAACAAACAAGCCCGGAACGGGACCGTCGGAGGGAGCTACACGAACCGTCCCGGCCGCCCGCGGACGCACGGGAAACCTCCAGGGCTTGGCCACATTTAAGACAGGGAGGAAGATGGAAGCCGAAACGTCCCTTTCCCCTGGCACCCCTCCCGTGTCACCCTTCTCCGCTCCCCACCCCGTTGGGCTGGTTAGGAGTGCGGCCTCGGGCCTGGTGGTCAGCGCAGCTTCCAGCCCCTTCAAGTGGGAGCGACAGGACGGACGCCAGGCAGTGACCGTCAGGATGCAGGCTGCTCTGGGGAGGGGGGTGGCCACCTCCTGCCGTGATGACTCTGCACGGCCCCGTCTCGTCTGCTTCATCTAGCTCTCAGCCTCTGCTGTGTGTCGGAATCTCTGGAACCCCCCAGAAGCAAAGGCAGGAGGCACCCGTCTCGTCTGCTTCATCTAGCTCTCAGCCTCTGCCGTGTGTCGGAATCACCGGGGAGCTCTGGAAACCCCCAGAAGCAAAGGCAGGAGGCATCCCAGACCCCAGGAATCTGAGTCCCTCGGCTCCCCTGGACGAGTGGGTTCTGAGTGCAGCCACGGCTCAGTCCACGGAAACCGGTCACGTCTGACGCAGGCAGAGGAGGCCCTAGAACCACTAATCGCGCTATTTTTAAAAGGTTTTTTTTAAAAAACCAAAATTCTCTTGAAAATCTTAACATTTAATAACAATAAATCATTCAACTTTTTTACACTCTTTGTGAAGTTTTTGTTTGAAAGATGACATTTATTTTAAAAGTCCTCTTGTAAACCAATCAGACACGATAAACTTTTATAATGAACTCTCAAACAAATCATTTTCGTATCTTTTTTCTTGGGATGGCCATACCATCACTAGGTTAGTATTGTTTTCCTTTCTATTCAAATAAACTGTTTTCAAGATGAATCGGTATTAGCAAATCCTGGTTTTTATTACTCTGCTAAGGCGAGGTAGACACATGATCCCTTAAAATTTCAATTTCCTATGAACGATTTTATCGTAAGAAATTATTTGGTACTAAGTAGTCTTATGCTCAAATTCTAAAGGCAATCCTTAGGTCCGGCTAAACTGGGCACTCCGGGATATAAAAAAATGAATGATATTTACGTAATAAACTTAATTTTAATGGCCGAGTTCCTTCTCATCGCCGAAAGACGTGATCTCTGTCCGCGAGCGGCGTGAACCTCGGGACGTCGAGGGCCCCCGACGTGGCTTCCCGTCCTTTCTGTCCTTCGGCAGGGCCGCGTGCCCGCGCGCCGGCCGACACAGGTCAGCAGCAGGACCTGTCCCCTCACCGTCGCCTGACTCTGCCTCTTCGATGTCTCCTTCCGACGCAGGAATTTCCTCTGCTTTCATCTTCTCTTTCCTCTTTGGAGGGTCGCGGTCTCCGAGCACGTTTTTAGGACAGGCATGACCGAAGCGCCCCCCTTCCCCACCTCCATAACGCTCCGATTTCTCAAAGTGGCCTCGTCTGGGGATGACCTCGGCTGCTCTGCCATCGTCGACGGCAGCGTTCGCTCCTGTCACGCCACCAAGCTGTTGGCTTTTTATGGTGCCGGCACAGTTTTGTGCAGAGTCCTTATCCAAAAATAAAACAAACGCGACCCTTTTACTCTTCCCGGTATATCTTTCATTATAGTAACCCTTAAAGCATAAGCAGACAGTTAAAAATTATGAGGCAGCAATAAACGTAACAAACCTCAATAATCACTTGGAAAACTCAAGCGTTCTACAAGGGTTAATCTAAAAGGGTTGATCTGGGGGAAAGGAAGCATGCATTCGATTCCATGTTTTTTTTTCCCCTTAGAATCAATTTTGCTTGATTAGAGTAAATGGAACGTCAACCGTTTGCCTCTATACGGATTGTCTGTTTTCCCGCTCAGTTTTACAGCGTCTCTATTCCTACGGCAGTAATTTTATAGGACGCCTTGCTGGCATTCGCAGAGCAAAGCATTAAATGCAGTCGCTAGTGCCAAAGGTATAGAAAGTTATATAAAACGGTGGGAGGGGAGAGAGCGATAGCTTTATTTTAAGATCATAAAATTTTTATTTGATTTTTTTCCCCCTGCGTTCCACCAGTTGCTGTTCCTTTAAAAGTCTTCTGCCATTTAACTGGCAATAAACAGGGTGAGACAAACTGTTCCTTCCTTTCGATTGTGCAATTTTTATTGCTCTGTTTCAGAGGAACCAAATACGCCGTTTAGAAAAATTCCAGTTTAATCACTTTCTGTTTGTAAAGCAGCGGGGCCATTAGCTGACCGACCGCAAGGGCGAAGCGGTGGTTTTCTGCGTGCCCCACGGTTTTCAGAGACACTAAGGAACCGTCTGAAGTTAAGTGACCCTAATGACCCTCGAGCCTGACTAAGCCAGACCATTGCACCGAATCGGAGACCGCTGAGCACGTTTTGCATCCAGTCCTCGCTCGACATTTCAAGCAAATGCTGCGGTCAGAAGGCCACAGTCACAGTGCTGTGGCTGTCCCCAAGGGGGTCGGTGTAGAGTGACCTGTTCCCACGGTCATGTGGGAGCCGGTGACCACGGCAAACACGCACACACCAAACCGGTCACCACGTTTTTGACCCCGTCGGCCATGCCCTCCAGCGGGAATGGTGAGATTGATGTTCCCTGACTTTATGCTGTGCTCCCGGTTTCCACGTCTGTTCTACACATCTTTACGCAGACCTCAAGGACATCCAGGTCATGCGTCAGTACCAAGCCGTGAGCTGCACTGGCGTATTCCTCAGGCGAGAGAAAAAAGTGGGTTTCGCAGCGGTAAATACTTAAATATTTAAAGACAAAACTCAGGCAATTTGAGGGATTCTTCTCCTACTCCGGACATATGTACGTATGTTTTTTTGTTTGTTTTGTTTTTTGTTTTTTGTTTTGCAACATTTCGCCTCCAAGGCAAATAGAGCGAGAAACTCCACCATCAAATAGTTTTTTTGTTTGTTTTTCACATGTTTTCACTACCTTCTTTCTTTCTGCGTGGTCATAGCAGCGACCTGAATTGAAAAGGTTATTATTTCCTATTTGGGACAACTCAAAATAGCTTCTAGATCCCTCCACCCCCCTGCCCCGTCATTCTTCCTTTAGAGTTTCCTGTCTCCTGTCTGTTATTGTGCAATTAGAGTTGTTTTTCTCTAATATCGTGTTGCTACCTTCATCAAGAACATCGTCATAATAAGAATAGCATTTAATTTTATGGTGTGTTTTCTGCACACTGGATGATTTGCTAAGGACGTTATCCGTGCCGTTTATTTAATGCAGCACTAGGAAGCGCTTGTTATTGTCGTGTACCCGTATAGCATTAAGAATCAGATAGTTTAAGTAACAGCCAAATATCACATAGCTAATTGGTAGAACCCAGCCCATCCTAATAAAAATCTAAGATAATATGGAAACCCGACCGTTTCTTCCGGCAGCTTTGACCACGTTTGCTTTTGGCGCTTTATTATTAAGTTCCCCTAAACTCAGTTATGTCTTCCTTGGGAAATTAAACGTTTACGTTGTATAGCGACCTTTTTAGCAATGGTTTCTGCCTTTAAGTCTCTTCTGCCTGATAAACTAGTACTATGCCATTTTTCACTAGTATCTGTGTGTGTGTGTGTGTGTGTGTGTGTGTGTAGACGTTTAACGTAGAGTTGATCCTCAAATGACATGGATTTGAACCATGTGAGTCCACTTAGAGGTGAGTTTTTTTTTTTTTCAATAAATACATTGGAAATTTTTGGTAGATTTGCGACAATTTGAAAAAACTCACAGATGAACCTTGTGATTGTCTTAATAACTTTTCATTTTACTAGTTTGCTTTATTGTAAGAATACAGTCTATAATTCATGTAACATTTAAAATATGTGTTAATCAACTATTTAGGTAATTGGCAAGGCTTCCGGTTAAAGTAGGCTATTGGTAGTTAAGTTTTTGGAGAATCAAAAGTTATACTCAAGTTTTCTACTGCACTGGGTGGGGGAGGGCGGTGGTCAGCACCCCTAACGTCCGCATTGTTCAAGGACTAAGTGAACAATATTGTTCCATGGTCAGTCCTCAAGAAAATATACATGCACATATACCTACATATGTGTGTGTATAACTGTAATTCCAAGTTTATACGTATACTTGTAATTTATATATAAATATATATATGTTAGTTTACAAGAAAAAAATTTTCAATGCCTCAATTTTATAAATTCTCATAATTCGGTTGCATCTCTTGCGAATAGCAATTAGCTAATGCTGTAAATCCAGTGAAAACACTTGCATTTTAACCAGAACGTCTGCCCGCTGAGTATTGCAGTGCAGAGTGAGAAATGCCCACAGTGTCCATTCTGCATGTCTTCCTGTGAGTCACAGAACCCTCTCTCATGCCCTCATTGAGCTGAGTGTCCCCCCGTCCTGCCCCATCACCCAGGACGCCTAAGACAGAGAGAAACACGCTCTGTTCCCTTCGTTATAGAAGCTCGACCTGTTCTGTGTCGGTAGGTTTTGAGAACGGTTGTATTTGAACTCCATCAGCTCAGACTGCTAGGGCAGAACAGCGCAGGCTGGGGGCTTATCAACAACAGTCTAGAGGCTGCAAGTCCAAGGTCAACGTGCCAAACAGATTCCGTGTCTGGTGAGGGCTCCCTTCCTGGTTCGCAGACAGGGTCTTCTCGCTGTGACCTCACACGAAGGAAGGGAAAAAGGAGCTCTCTGGGGTCTCTTTTCTAGGGGCACTAGTCCCATCATGGGGCTCCACCCTCATGGCCCCCCCACCTCCCAGAGGCCCCACCTCCTGACACGACCACCTTGGGGGTCAGGTGTCAGTTTATGAATTTGGGGGACACAAACGTTCAGGTCTTTGCACACCCTCTTTCTAGATGATGCCGTCATCACAGATTGCTCTAAGGGCAAGACCGAGTTGGTGCTCAGCCTGCACCTGACTTCCGACCTCACCGTGGGCGGCAGAGCAGGGAGCCTTAATACTTTCTCACGGTTCGGCAGAAGCGTGCGTGTATGCGTTTGTGCGTGTGCACGTGTGCACGTGCGTATTTCTTTCGGGAGTGGTGGATAGCTCATGAATGGCAGGAAACTTATTTTTGTCCTGCATCTGCCCGTGTTTCCTGTGTCCTTGTAAACGTGGCAAATATTTGGTCCTCAGAGCGAAAGCTCCGATGCAGCGATGCCCCCCACCTCGGCAGGTCCACGGCCGCCTCTGCCACGCGGGAACCACTGAGCCTGCGCACAGCCGGGCACCCGCACACCCGGTGCGCCCTGCCTCACGCCTGCTCCGGGCGCGGTCACCGGGGTGACAGGCCTTTTCAACCCGCTGACGGGTAGATTTGGAAAGGACAGTTTCTGTGAGCGTGTTCCCAGTAGAGAAGAAGGTAAAAGCCAACTGATCGCTCCTGTAAGGAAAGACCGTCCCATTTGAAGACGTCTTGAACCGGCAGAAAATGAGCTGTGAACAGAGAGGAAAACAAAGCAAAATGCACAAAATGAAGCAAAACGCACAAAAAAATGAAGCGATCTCTGCCTCATTTCGCATTTGCTTTCAAGTCTTGGTGAATGAAGACTTTAAGGACCGTCCACTAATGAAGGTTAGAGGGCGATGTGTTTGCACGTGCGTGTGCGCGCGCACACACACACACACACACACACACACAATGTTATTATCCCTGTTTAGATTAGGAAGACCAATTTTTGCTCAGGCGAGATGCCCAGATCCGCTCCTGGCTGCTGCGGTCCTTTGTTCCATGAACTTGGAGAATCATCCCCACTCGGCCGCCTCATCTACAGAACGGGGGTCAAAAGGACACCCACCTCAGGGGCTTCCTGAGAATTCGATCGGAACTGTCCCTGAAACCATCCGTGTGGCTTGGCTCGTAGGAACCGTAACCACACTCGCGGTCAGGCAAAGGTAAAGCGATCGTCTTCGGTGAAAATATTAAATCGATAACAAAGAGATAAACAAGCAGAACCGCCGACGGTTTCCCGACTGGACATCGTCTCTAGCTGGGCCGCTGGCCTCTCGGGTCCCCGCCCACACCCCCCACGCCCCTTTCCCTGCCGTTCCGTTGGCGAGTGGGTTCTGCCCCAGAAGCGGCATTTGCCACCTAAGATGCACGATGCCCTATCGCCAAGCGACACCGCGCCAGTGTCACTATAGGTCGGTGGCTGGGTGGCTGTTTCTCTCCGTGCGTGACAGTGTGCTCCTCATACGTGAGTGACAGTGTGCTCCTCATACGTGAGTGACAGTGTGCTCCTCATACGTGAGTGACAGTGTGCTCCTCATACGTCACAGGGTTCACCTGGGCGGCCTCCTGCCGACAGCACTCCATCTCTGCAGCGACCGCCCTTGCTTTCAGTTCTTGTGAACTTGACTTCTAATTTCTGTAGGACGCATCCCAAGAAGTGCACAGTCACATGGTCTATCTTGCCAAGACTGTGGGTCTGTGCTGCCACAGTGCGCTCCAAAACCATGGTGACCGTTGGCACGCCCGCAGCAGCGCAGGAGCGCACCTACTTCCCCATGGTTTCAATCCTCGCCAAGTCGATGGCAAGAGAAGATGGTGTTCGTTGTGATGTTTCAGCTTGATTGCGCCCAAACCACGGTGACCGTTGGCACGCCCGCAGCAGCGCAGGAGCGCGCCTACTTCCCCATGGATTTCAATCCTCACCAAGAGAAGATGGTCTTCGTTGTGATGATTCAGCTTGATTGCCAGTTGCGGGGGCGAGGTGGGCGACACCTGCAGAAGCATGCCTGCCCGCCGGTGCTGTGGAGCATGGAGGTGGCAGGCCACCGTGACAGATGTTGAGTGGGACTCGCACTCCCTGGCCAGCAATTTCCCTAAACTCTTCGGGATTCGGAGCCCCGAAGCTGGCTTAGGGCCGCCTGCATAGCCTTCTGGGAGAAGGCGCCCCATCGGTCAGAGAGAAGGAATCCTGCAGGGGTGGAGCAGGGGGAGCGGGGAGGTGAAGAGCGGATGCGCAGGGTTCGCTGGGGGGAAAGAGCACCCGAGTGTCAGCGACAGGCACCAGCTGGAAGGAGGGTCCGGGTGGAAGCCAGCGCAGCAGCAGGGAGCGTGGGGAGGGCTGCGGCCAGCAGAGCGTGTGGGTGCAGCTCGTGCAGCCACCGCAGGGTCCCCGGAGGCGGCAGGGCCTGAGCATGACCGGGAGCTGGAAGGTTACAGACCCGAGCCCCCAGACAGGAAAGGGGCTCCAACCCCACGAGCCATCAGTGGACGAAGCGTCTCGGTGACGGCGCAGTGTGACAGTCACTCTCTGCGTCTCTCTGCTCTTCCTGCCATGGCCGGGATTGGGAGCAGGACCAGCGCCTCGGGACCCTGGGAGCCCCAGGATCTCTGGATAATTAGGACAAGTTTTCAGGAGGATGGAGGGCTGTGTAGCCACAGCTTCTGTGCGTGAGGGTCTCGACGTTTGAGCAATTTGCTGGAAACTACAGAAAAACCAAGCCGGCGAAATGCAACGGCCACACTAGTGTCCTTGAAAGGAAGCGTCGCGGGCTTCCTGGAGCTTCGGGAGACTCGCTTTGAGAATGTCCTATTTATATCCTTCAACCATTTTTTTCTCGGGGCATTCCTCTGTTTCTCGGTGACAGGAAAGAGCTGTTCATTAGTGATGCTGACGGTTGTCACATGTGCTGGGATGTTAGCAACAGAAAGAAGGAGGAAAGAGACACCAAAATGCCAAGGAAGAAACTTCTGGTTTTTGAGTTTCTTATTTCCTTCCACTCCTACCGATAAATTTTAGACCGATTAAGCGATAGAAGCATTATACACATTGTAGAAAGCTTTTCGAACATCAGGAGATCAGTAGATCAGGGACTCCCAAGGCCTTTCGGGCTCAGAGCTGGAAGCTGGGGGAGCAGTGGGAGCAGCAGTGAAGGAGAGGGGGTACCAGCAGGACCCCAGGCGGCACAATGCGAGGAAGTTCGCGGAGCAAACGGCGTGTGGACGGTAACTGTCCTTGAGTGCTCCACAGCTGGAGCGGAGACAAGGGACAACGCTGACCTTAGACGGAAAGTAAACCTTGAAACCACAGTTCAAAACAAACAAAATTCAGAAGGCTGATTCCAGTTCGCAGCGTGGATGCCTTCGTGTCATGGAACCATGGGCGACCTCGTGGGCCCGTGCAGCCGGGTCCGCGTGTGTGAGCGCCAGCTCCGTGGCAGCGCACGGTGGGCACCAGGATGCTCGCCAATGTGCATGGAACAGATGACCCCCTCCGTAAAGGGACGGCGGGTGTGTGACAGACAGATGCCATCGCGTCAGGCACAAATCGATGACAAAGTCAGAGTTTGGCGGGGCACTTAACATCAGGGACCTGAAGCACAGCGTGGCCTTGGGCAGGCTGCCTGCGTCACCTCCTCACCTGTCGGGAGGTGTGATCACACAGCCTGCCTCGCTGGTCGCTGGTGGGATGGAGGGTGCAATGAGCAGCAGAGAGCCAGGAACGTGGTGAGCACATGCGACGTGTGAGGAGTCAACTGTTCGCAGATGTCCCCTGTCTCAGGCCCCTCACCTATATCGTGGGGACACCTCACAGGTGAGCATGATGCCCAAGTGGGCACGTAACAGTGCAAAGCTTGGCCCCTCGTGACGTCGGCCCAACAGCACCTGTTACTTTAATGATAAAGTTCCCCACAAAGTAGCCCCCACAGAAAAATGAGGAGTGAGTTTCTATTACCATACAGCAAGTGCCACTTCCCTTAACTGTGACGATGACTCACTTCGAACTCTTATAAATATTCAATGGCGATGAGGCCAACATCACTGTTGGTAATTTTCCTGCTTTTCATGCCCACGTTTCTCCAAATCCAGCTCACATGAAACGGCAAACAAGGTCCTACCAACCATCCAAAGCCGGGACGCCAGCGGGAACCCGCGTGGCTCTGCCGGGCGGCCGACCAGCACGCATGGTGGCCGTGAGGCACAGGGCTGTGACAGTGGCTTCCCTGTCATGCGGTCGGGGCGAACACAAAGCCACCCCCCAGACCCAGGATTAGAGTGAATGGAGCTGATTCTGCTGACCGGCAGGCACCGTGGTCATCGCTTGCTCTGCTCATTAGCCAGCTCAGCTGATTCTGCACAGAGACGTCCGGTCTGGTGCATGAAACTCTAACCAGACTGACAAGGGGACTTGATCCAATTAAAGGACGCAGCCCCTCCTTCCTCCTTCCCACACTCCCTCTCGTCTGCCCGGACCTCTCAGGAAAGCCCACTGGGCACGAAGGCTTCACGCCTGAACGTGTGGGTGGCTCGTCTCTCGAGCCAGGCTCACAGTGTTCAGTGAAACATCATAAAACAGACAAAAGACGAAGGCATAGTAAACATCCGTTCTTAGCCGGCCCCCTCAGAGACGCCCCAGACAGAATGCAGCTTCCGCCCTGTGCAAACAGAATTTTAGTCACTTTTACTCTGTCGGTACCACTGCAAACGTTATTCACCCCTAGAAAGTAAAATAAGACCATCTCCGGATTGCTACAGAGTCAGGTGCCCGCGTCCCAGTGATTATATCCCGGCACGTAAACATACGGGACGAAAGAGCACGTCCCCCGGTGCTGTCAATGACGAGCCACGGGCTGTCCCTGTGACTGATTGACAGCTGTTAAGAGACACTACGAGGGGAAAAAGCTTGTCCTCACCTAACCGAAAGCCCTCTCGATCCCCAAAACCCATCCTATGTGACGCGATGCCCCGTTATTTACATGTCTACAAAAATCCTAAACGAAGCTGTAAAATCGATGTGGCTTTTTCCCCCCACATTTTTTTGAGGTCTCCTAGTCGAATGTGGAATGTTTCAGGCTACTGAGACCACCAGACCAGGAGCGATGCAGTGTCCTTTCTGTGTCAAGCGCTCGACGAAGACCTCGGTGTTTTTTTTGGTGGGCGGTTTGTTTTCCATTTCTATCGGTGATACTGAAGAAATGCCGCACCGTGGCGTTTGTCGTCCAAGAGCGCATCGCTCCAGCAGGGGCCACGGGAGAGGCGACGATGAGGGAGGGCTGCAGGGTGGTGGCTTTCGGGGGTAAGGACGTGAGGACGGACGGTCCTGGGAGAGAGCTTCAGCTGCAGACCCTCCTGGGTGAGAAGAGGGGCCAGCTGGACCACCCGGGCCACGGTCCAGTGAGCCTGGGCATGGAGGAGGCGGCCTGAGAGGTGGCCGACCCGGCCACTGTCCAGGGCATGCAGGTGGGTCCCTGGGGGACACCCAGCGGCAGGCCCGAGGGAGTGAGGATCCGGTGCACTGTGAATCACAGAGTTCCTGCAAATGTTGGGACAAGGGGACCCGTGCAAGTAATGTTTAAGGATGATTGACCCGGCCGTAGCGTACAGGATCGGGAAACGTGGGGGCAGGGCTAGGCCGCTCTCCGAGAGGCTTCTGCAGTGACGCGGGGTGACAACGACAAACTCTACTAAAAAGACACACCTGGTAAAAAATCGTAGGGACAATGACAGGACACGGTGGTCTGCGTGACGGTATCTGTTTTGCCTGGAATACGTGGCTTCGGTGCTTTGCGCAGGACCAGCGAGCTGCGAAGTCGGAATGAGCGTGGTCCGCTGCGTCTGGCCTTTCACGGCGGGAGGAAGCAGAGGCTGATGTAGGAGGCACCGCAGACTCCTGCGAGGAGCCCCCCACCCATCTCCCTCCGCTGGTTTTTAAATAAAACACATCTCATCTCACTGTGACAACAAAGCTTCTTCCCCGGATCCACCCCCAGAGCCACCAAGCCCGGGTCCCCGCAGCAGCATGACCCATGCTGACCCACACGGTGCACTGGCCGCTCAGCCGCCTTCATCCCACGTCCTGCTCTGTGCCAGCCCGTCCCTCACGGGTTGTTGACAAGCGTTGACAAAACAGAAGCCGTCTGGTCCTCCGGGGGCAGGGGACCCGCACGCTCCCTCACACTCACACACACTTCACGGTTTTCCTGTGTCACGATCTCCCAGACGTTGGCGACGGCCCCGTTTTTGCTGCCCTTTCTCAGGGCAGGGGAGTGAGTGCTTGTCGTGGCCTTGCTGAGTCACACGCCTGAAACGCCGTCTGCATCTGTGGGCGGAGGCCTCTCGGTTGGTGCCGTTCGGGGGGGCCCTGTGCTGTGTTCACCTGGCCGAGAGGCGCGTGCGGTCCAGGCCGGCACAGCGTTTCTGGACAGGCCACGCTCGCCGCCGCTTCCAGGGCTGGACCCAGGCCGGTGACCGCCACGCTCAGAAGCCAAACCCGGAGCACCGTCTGCGAGGAGTGAGCAGACAGGTGCCAGACGCGCACCTGGAGCAGGTCACGAGCCACCCGCAGCTCCGTGTCCCACAGGCACGAAAGCCAAGGACAAAAGGAAAGCGGTTTCGCTGGCAGTTCTGGTTTTCCGGCCATTCTTGGCTGCTGGCTTTAAACTCTGGAGGCTTCTAATCTGATGGGTGTCCCTGTGGGTCTCCATTTGGGGAACGCGACACAAGCGGCAGGAGGAAACAGGCCGAATATCTGAGACTCCCTACATCGCTTTATCTCCTAAAAGCAAAAAGTAAGAAACGCTCTAAGGTGTCCTATGAAAATCTGCAGAGAGGGTGTTCGGATTGAATTTCTACCTCCTTTGAGCCAGTTCATTTGGATATCGTAGAATAACCCACGAAACAGCCAGATTTCCGAGTCAGCGAAAGAAATGGCCTTTTTCTAAGCCGAAATGTCTATAAACTACTTTGAACATCGGTCACGTGAGTTCACGTTTTAAGTGATTGCTACTTCTAGAAGGGCATGTTTTAAAAACAAAGGACAGCGGTCACGTGGAGGAAAATGATGTTAGTTGGTATTCAGTCTCCAACTTGAGACCTTAAGTGCTCTACGATGTGCTTCTGGGCTTCCCGAGCCGACCGCAATGGCCGCCTGACGCCCAGCAGCATCGGACGCCCGGCCATCCTTCCGCCTGTGCCCCTTCCGGCCTCTGCTCTTGGGCGTTGACCTGTAGTAAAGGCTTCGGTGAGGCCTAGTGTGACTGCCCCAAACCCAGTGGGCTCCGTCCCACTAGCCGGGGAGCAAGGGGCATGCAGCTTAAATAGAAGCCCCCGCTGTGGTGGGAGTTGCACATCTGGGGTCCCAGAGCGGGTCTCCGTCTTCGTCCGGGGGGTCTAGAGATGGCCGCTGTGCCCGGTGCCCCCGCCGTCCCCAGCCGGGACATCCCAGCCCCGGGAAGGGAGTGGCCTTGGCCTCTCATGGCTACATCTGGTCACATGTTCCTATCACCTCATCACCCCTGTGCCATGAACGTAAACGCGATCTGTCCGCTTCGGTCCTGCCGGTCGACGAACTGAAGGGAGACACGGCTTTCGAAACGCTTCGGATTTGTCAGACGCCGCATTGAGCCGTGTTCAAAGAAGGAAAAGGGGTGGAATAAGTTACCAGACGAGGCGGAGACTTGGCTCCGCGGTCCGATGGTTGGGATGCGCTGCTGCAACCAGACCCTTCGACCGGGCTTGCACCTGTCAGAGGTGTCGCTGTGCGTAAGGTCTCACCGGAGCCAGGGGCTTCTCGAGCTGGGGCGTCCTGATGCCCGCCCGAAGTCTCACCCGAATAACTGAGAAGGGTGGGAAGGAGGGGGCGATGTGTCCGTCCGCTGTAGTACTGCTTTTCCTTTCTTTTTTTAA
>NW_006440214.1:1039488-1051906 GCF_000325575.1 Pteropus alecto | reverse complement strand
CAAGGGGCTGTGTGTGTTGTGTGTGTGTGTGTGTGTGTGTGTGTGTGTGTGTGTGTGTTGCTTTGTTTTGTTTTTATTTTAAAAATAACTTTATATCATTGGCTGAGCTAAAAACATTTAAAATTTGAGGACTTCCACATCTGGAAGGAAGGAACGGGGAATGGGGTAGATAGTACCGTCCGTGTCCCCAAGGTAGGAAAGACGGGAAATCAGAGTTTCATCAAAGCGACGTGGGGCGCAGCTCGCGTGGGGGTGCGATGCCGTCCCCCGACCTCCCCGACTTCTGAGTGGAGAGTGCCGTTTGCAGCACACCGGCCCACCCCTGGTCGCCTTCGGCGTATGATGACAAGCTTACTAAAACGTCACCCCCCACCCCAGAGTGGTGGGGGTGCCAGGAGAGAGACGGTCTTTCTTTTCCAGGGAACCCTGGCTTACAAGACCCCTGGTGCGATGAGCTGAATTGGTATGTGAAGTTATGACTCCAGTACCTCCGAATGTGGCTGTGTTTGGACATAGGGTCTTTAAAGATGTCATCAAGTTAGAATGAGGTCATTGAGGTGGCCCTGATCCGATCTGACCTGTGTCCTTATAAGGAGGAGGGGACTAGACACAGACACAGGGAGAACGGCCCACGGACCTGCAGACGGCATCTACAAGCCGAGGCGAGCGGCCCAGGAGAAGCCACTGGCACCTGGGCCTCGGGCACCGGGCCTCGGGCACTGCGGGAGGATAAAGCGCCCGCCCGAGCTGACCCACAGGCCGGAGCGCGCGTGCGCCCGCCCCCACCTCACTTATCCGGCCAGTGAATGCGGCCGGCAGGGTCGCACAGATCTGGCAGAGGCCCGTGAGTCATCGGCCATCAGCTTTGTCCATCTTTCTGCCGGAATGTGCAGGGGACAGAGGCCTGAGACACCAGCAAGCAGAGGCTGCCCAGCGGGGGCCGGGGGAGGAGCGGCCGGGAGCTCACATCCTGCCTGGGGGGCCGGGGGGAGGTGTTTTCCTGAAGCTTAATATTGCGGGAACGTCGGGATCAAACCGAATGATCAGAAGTCAGAGACTGAGTGGAAAGGCCGAACTTGGTTTATGGAGTAACACAGAAACTCCTTTTTTAAAACAAGAGAGACAAAAACCTTGCGAACTGCTATGCTAGTATTTTTTATCCTTATAAATAGGATTTAAGCATCATGTCCTAACGCCGAGGAGGGCTTCAGTGTCCTCGTTTACAAGCAATCGCCCCGTAGCGATAATCAAAAGATGAAAAGTGTAGCTTTTGCCTTTTTTTCCTGCTCATGTGAACAATTGGTTGCTTTTATTTTCAGTGTTCCCTAAAACATTATTTCCTCATTTTCTTTAAAACCGAAAGCTCAACAGTTTGCAATTAAGATGGGAGAGAGAGAGACCGTTTACAGCGAAGAGAATCTCAGATGTTTCCCGCTCACTGATATACTTACTCCCAAGCAATGTATTTCTATTCGTTTAAATATCTCAAGTATTTATTTACGAAATAGAATAACTCCACACGACCCCATCGGCCGACACTAACTGGTTGCGGATGTCCACGGAACGCTGACGAGGTGCTGCAGCTTCTTGTGTTTCCTACTGATGGATGGAGAGGGACAGAAATAGAATTTCTTGGCAATTGCTGGCGCGTCCCAACATGTGCGATTGCTCCCTCCTACTGCAGAAGGGGAAGCGGCGATGGGAGCTGCTTCGAAAAGATAAGCGGGCCGTGCGGGGGGAGGGGCTGGGAGCGGGAAACAGACTCCGCCTGGGTGGGAGAGCAGAGGGGCCCGCGCCTCGTGCGTCCCGGCTGACGGCACTAATACCAGCCATGCGGCTCCTGCTCATACAATGCTGTTTATGATCTCACGGCCGTGTTTTCCCTTTGTCGATCGCCCCAGGCTGATGAGACATCACCCCATCCCGTGGGCAGGTTCTGTTTCTCCAGTCCCATTGGGACTTTAAGAAAGAAGTTCTTTTTCTTCCTCTGGGATCGCACGGGAGGTAGATGCAACTTTGGGAGTTCTGCAGTCATTTTATCACCATGAGGAAAAACAACATGATAAAGAGGAGCCATGGAGTTAGGCAAACCCAAGAGAACCATGAAGACCTGGAGCTCGATCCTTAGTCAGACGATACTCGAAGCTCGCCCCACCCACAGACTTATCTGGTGGGTGGGCTCGGAACTTTCATAAATTGTTTAACTGCCGTGTGGCGGTTTTAAAATTTGTACACGAGTTCTTTGACACTTATCCCTTCAAAGCTGATGCCTAACTGTCCCTTCCCTTGAGAGTGGCCCAGACTCGGTGGCTTGTGTGTGACTTCTGAAGGGAGACACTGCCCCTTCCGCGTCGTTCGCTCTGGGAAAGCCAGCGCCATGTCCTAAAGAAGCTCGAGCAGCCCGTGGGGAGCCCCGCGTGGGCTGGAGCCGAGGCCTCCTGCCAACGACCAGCAAAAACCCGCCCTCTGTTTGAGCGAGCTGCTGCGGAGGGTGGCGCTCCGTCCCCGATGGAGCCTGCCGGTGGTACTGTCCCCACTGGCACCCTCACAGTGACCTCCCAACAGCTTCCCACTCAGCTGACCCCAGAAGCTGAGGGAGAAATAACTGTCTGCTGGAACTTTAAACCACTGCGTGTTGATGTAATTTTTTATGCAGCAGTAGGTGACTACCATAGATTTTGGTAGTGGAGGTGGGGTGACACCAGGAAGTAGGAAGAAGCTAGGAAGGGCCTCAGAGCCCCTGGCAGAGGATGGCCACTGGCCTGCAGGGCAAACTTCACGCAAAGAGAAGAAAATGTGACTGAGAACAAGGAAAAGGGCTCTTTGCTATGCAGTGGCCGGAAGTTCAGCGACATTGTCGACTACAGCAACCTGGAGAACAGAATACCTGCCTCAGGCTCTTGGTGATCAGCTGAGGAGTTCCCCGGGCAGAGGCTGGAGATGCCGCTTGGCTGCCTCCTGCTACAAACAGGGAGGCCTGAGGAGACAGAGGTCAGCTAACGGAAGGACGGATGAGCCAAAGGAGGGAGAACTCCCCAGCCTCTCGTGATGGTAACCATGGCCACAATGCAGAAATGAACCCCAGGCAAAGAGAAAATCCAGGGCACTCTCAGGAACACGTGGCATGATTTCGAAATCCTTTGTTAAGGCTCAGAAGGTCTAAGGTGAGATCTCTAAGGACCCCTGGGCCAAATGATAGAGCTTTCCAGAAGCTTAAGGATATGGTTCCTCAGAGGTCCCAGCAGGAACCCAAGGTTAATGGGGCTCATCTTAAACATATTTCTGGGTGTGCCCTCAGATGAATTAAATACATCTCCATGAGATTCATGGGAGACCCACGCAATTTTTCAAGAGAATTATAGTAGCTGGAAAAAAAAAAAAAAAAAACAGCTTAGACTGAAAAGGGCGGAGTCCATTCGAAAGGAAACGAGACCTTCGGACCCCCAACTTCCACAGGCAAGAAGCCCCCGAGAAGACAGCGTGGCGCACGGGCCACATTTCACAGAAAAAGGGTGATTCAGGGCAAAGCCGAGAGTCAAGAGGGCAGAGCCGGAAGCCGTGGAGAATTACTCAGGCCCCTCGAGTCCCAGTTAAGGAGGTTCCCGCACATGTCGGGGACTCAGAGTCGCTGAGCTGCAGTGGCTCCCGTGCGCCTCTGCTGTGAACGGGGACGAGCGCTGGTTGTCCTCGTCTGCCATGCCGTGCACACTGGGGTCGAGCGGTTCGTGTAGCTCAGACGCCTTCAGGCCCAAGAAGCCGAACCCAACCAACAGCCCCAATGAGATGGGAGGGGAGTGACTCGGGAGTGTCGTCCATGTGAGACGGTAGATATTTTTCCTAACCAAGGTAAGAAATTGATGTAGATTTCAATCAAATTTCATAAAATAGCAGATCTTTAATTTGGCTTTTAGAGTGTCCTTACAAGGGGCATCGGAGAGGCTGGTGGCTCTCCCCCTGCCATCTGAGGACACAGGGAGAAGGTGGCTGTCCGCCAGCCAGGAAGAGGGTCCCCACCAGGAACCGAACTGACCAGAATCTGATCTTGGACTTTGAACTTCCAGAGCTTTGAGAAAATAAATTTCCGTGTAAGCCACCCAGCTCGTGACAGCCTGTTATGGTCGCCTGAGCTGATGACACACGGTATTGTTAATCTAAAACCCTAGGATCTTTGCAGATGAAAGTGTTGACAATCTTGGCCTGATCTTTATTAGTTTTGAGGCCATTGTCCCTAAACTGTATGGCTTTGAGAGTCTCTGGTTTTAGCTGGTGACACTATGAAATGAAGGTAGATTTACTGCAAGGCTGTAAAGCTAAGGCATGAACTGTAACCTGATGGGGTATTTTGGAGTTTCAATGAAGCAAGAAATTACAAGCTCCTTATTTATACACAGATGATAGGTATGTTTCAATCATTTTCAAATGTATTTATTAACTAGAGCACAGATGGAATGCAGACAAGAAAATAATGGAATATGAAACGAAACAAAAAGATATGTACTGAAAATAAAATATTTGTTCTGACATTGAGTAGAAAATAAATAGAAAGTGTTATCGACGTTTTTTCCGATCATACCAACAGCAGTAATTCATTAAGGGTAAGAAATAAATTTCACACAGAAGCCATGAAAAGACTTTTGAATTATCTGATAATACGAATAAAAAAGAAGTGCATTATCTGAACCCACAGGAAAAAATTTTTAAATTCTTGCTGATTTGACACGAAATTCTGGTATCGACTAAGCTACCATGAAACACATACCATACCATTAGAAATGGGACATTTTTGAAAAGCTGGTTAATGAGTCTCATCAATCAATTTAATTAATCGTGAGAAAATTAAACTAAAAATATCTTGAAATGCTCTGCCACCTTACAGGAAAGAAACAATACAGGTCTTCACCAACTTTACAACACCACCACAAATTTACGTGCCATCACAATTACAAATTGTAAAGCTAAAAGATATTTTTCTAAACTATTAATTTAAAAATATCTTAGTAACCAGGCTAGTGGAAAAACTAAAGTTTTCTATTCGTTCTATTGACAATAATATCACAAATCTTTGCACCTGAAAACCCATTAATTAAGTATGCTACCAAATTTTTAAAAAGTATTTCAGAGTTTTATATTAGGCAGCTTATTAAAATTATGTTAATTTTCTGAATATTTTAATATTTAATTTGCTTTTCTATAAAAATTGCCATTTGCTCGATCCCTCTTTCTAATTAAAAGTTTACTTTATAATTAATTTTCTATTTGTTATTTTTTAATTTTTAAAGATGGTCCCCTAAGAGGTATGTTTCAGGCCTTCCAAAGCGGGGTTCATTGTGCTGCTTTAACACTGGTGAGCGGCCATTATATCATTTTCGAGAGTCTTTAAAGAGTACGAAAAAGAGAGAGGGGGGAAATGGAGTGATTTTTAATCTCTTTTTTTTACTTTACTCTTTTACGGCTTGAAAGCTGTAATTGTGGTTCTCCCAACTAGGTCCCATCTGTTAATTTCATTAGAAAGAAAGAAAGAATGAAAGAGAGAGAGAGAGAGAGAGGGAAGGAAGGGTAGAGGAAGGAAGAATCATTAAGGAACATATCCCTTTGAATTAGAAGAGAAAAAATGATCTTTTTCATTTCGAAAATGAATATGCATTTTAAAAATGAGAGAAAAAATATCCCTTCCGGTCGGGGGTACAGATGGCAGCCCCAGGAGAAAGGTGGGGGTGATAGGGACGCTTTCCCGGGTCCCCTGGGGAAGCTGCCCATGTCACAGCACCCAGCCTGGAGAACGTCGGTGCAAGCCCACAGGGACACGAGCGGAAGAACGTGCCAGCTCACGAACGGGGGGGCGGGAGGTCATTTTAAATCTCCGATGCATGAATTTAGACACATTGCCTTTTATTGATCTCTCAGTAGAATTTAGCTCAGTGGTTGATTCCCGTGGCAGGGCTTCTAATCATAATTAAAGCCCCCCACGCTGTGAGCGGAACAGCATCTGCGCTTCGATCCAGGCCCACACGTGGATCCGCACACTGAACAAGAGAATCAGATATTCTAAAAGCGAAGGTCACACTCCGTTGACATCGTGGTTGGAACTCATCAACGAGAAGCCAACGTGTGTTTTTCTAGGAAGACTTCAATTTTGGTCAAGGGTAAGTAATTTTCTTTCATGGGTTTGTTAACCTAGCGCTCGAGGCAATCGACATTTTAATGATAAACACCTTAGCAGTGGAAGGATTTAGAGAAATACGGAGGAGAGGAGAAAGATGGGGGTGAGGAGGAGAGCGGAGGGTGGGGCGGAGCGGCGATGACCGTGACCGAGAGGAACGCAAGTGTCATAAAGTCACGTAAGCAGATGACACCCCAGGAACCAGTAGTAGGGACACACACACAGGAAGTCAGGGAGTGGACCACGTCTCCGCCTCCTAAGTCGTGTGGTTTCTGAAATTTATTTTCATACCATTTAGAAAAAGTTGGAAATCCTTCAGTGAAATCCTACGACGTTCCGAGTTTTCTCAGGGTCTCTATTAAATTTTTAAAAAAATCCTACGAAGAGATTTTATGCGACACTCATCTCTCACCGTCAATCCAGTAACAACACTCACGGATATGTAAACTAAATAGAAAAAATCTTGCCAACTGTTTCATTAGGATGAGACTTTCTAAAGAAATGTGGTTTTTATTTGCTGGATGTACAATTGTGTCATATGTATATGTTATTTTGATCCATCTTGCACCAATATTTATTATAATGATAATTCAGTAGAGAAAACTGTAACATTTCGAGCCGTGTGTGCAAAATTAAAATATTTTATTTATGTGTTTTCTTCACAGAAGGAATCATAAAACGATTAATAAAAATGTTCAAGAAAAGAAAAAAGGAAAATACAGTTCTGTGGAGGAATGAAACCAGAATACAAGTTCAAAGAGAGAAAGCAAGAATACTCGATTTCCTGGAGCTGACTTGCTAGTGTGTACATTTTCTTTAAATAGGTGATGGTCAGTACCAAAGCACTTTGTTATCATTAGTCCACTGACCCCCTTTAAAAAAAGGGATCCCCTAGCTGTATTGTTATCTGTCCATACTATAGTATACTTAAGTTCTCATCGTTTGCAACATTTCAACTTATGAAGAAAAGTTTTACGTGTCAGTTTCATAACGATCACGAGGTAATAGTTTGCAAAATAAAAGGTAAAACTGGAAAATATTTGAAGATCATTCTTCTAAAGCTTCATCCTTTCTCAAGCAAAATTATCTGAAAATTGACTTTCTTTTTTTACTCATTCAAATAGCTTTGTCATTTTTTTTCAAAATAGTGATTAATGAGAAATATATTTTATGTTTCTATGATGGAGTATGCATTATTTTGTTGAGTTAACTAATCGTTTCATTATAATTTCTAACGATTTTCTCTCTCGAAGATATATCTCCGATAAGGTTTATTTTGTTTTGATTTTAAAATTCCACTCAAAGTAAATTTTAACCTTTTCTTTAATATTGTGGTTTATACATCTTTTAACAGAAATAGGCGGCATCTTAATAGAAATACATGTGCATACACATTTAAAGAACTCTTAGGACCTGAGAAATGTATTAGTTTTTACCATCTTGGATAATTAGTTTCATTAGACATACAAAAGAAAACAAATTAAAAGACAGTAGATAGTTGAAACGTATGTAGTATATAGTACATAGATGCACCATCTGCAGGCAAAATATAGCTTTAACTGATATGTGCTGGTCCAAACAGGTGTTTCCAAACCCACACGGAGGATCTGAACGTCTGAAAAAAAAAAAAAAAAAATCCTGTCCAGGGAGCAGCTTTACAATTCACAGCAACAAACTGCTCGTCATTAAAACCAGCAAAAGCGTAAAGGCAGAAATGTCAGAAGTGGCTCCTAAGGGACGTGGGTCATAACACGCCTTTCAGGACACTGACTTGGCGGTCGGCACCCAACAAATTTGTGCGAACGCAGCTATACTCACAATCACCTTAGAAAACAATTTCCAAATCCGGGAAGCGAGGCGAGAGGATGGGCGTGTGGGTGCGTCTGTGTGCGTGTGCGCACGCGCGTACGTTAGCAGTGATACATCGAAGACGTGTCGCCGCACGGAAACTCTCCCGTCGGCCGCCTTGCCGTTCCTTGCCGCCCTCGACGCCCGCAAACAGCGTTTCCTCTTTCAGACACGTCCCTCTGGGCTGCGTCCTGCCACTTCGATGTCCTCACCCCCTTAGCCCTGGCCCGACCGACGGCCCCCACTTCGGCGGGGCTGAGACCCAGCATCTGGCCGTGAGTGCTGCTCCCAATTATTGAAAGACAGCGAGTGAAGAGGGGCCAATAAAACTGAGAGGGACGAAGGACACGGGAGAAGAAATGATCGCAAATGAAGATTCGCATTTGTTTTGCATAAAATTGTGTCTGTCTGCTCTGTGCGCCTTGTTGGGGGGCTGTTCCCAGCCGTGGGAATGACGTAAAAATGACCTCCTTTGCTGAGTGGCCCCACTAGCGCCGGGGGCTTTGAGGTCACAGAGCTTCAAAGTTTTTGAGCTGAAGGGGTTTTAGGGCCTATTAAGTCGATCGCCTTCCCTCACATGGACGGACGCTCAGAAATTTGAAATGCTGTGTCCCCAGTTTGTCCCTGTGGTCTCAAAGCACAAGCCTGAAAGACATCGGCGAACGATGGAAAGGCCCCAGCCTCTCAACACGTGTGACGAGTCATCGAAGACACGTGTCGAGTAAATGGAAAAGTGGGGAGCGCTGCCGATTACACTGGGGGCCCCACCCACACGTGTGTGCGCTGCGTGTTTGTTTCTCCAATGAGCAGAGTGCTTTGCAAAGGGGTCCGGCCTGGACATGGGGGGCTGGAGGGTGGGTGGCCGGCGGGGAGGGGAGCCGAGGGCCGGGGTGGAGTGAAGCCCTTTTAAAGTACAGATAAGTGGGCTTTCCCAAGCACGTTTCGCCCCGGCTCCTGGACGTTTAGGAAAGCGGCTCCCTGACCCTGAGCATGTGATTCCAAACAGGAACCAGCGAGCAGCGGCCTCCCCTGGATCCTCGTTTGGTCGAAGTCCCCAGTGTCCGGGTCGTAAGTCACATGCGGCACCATTTCAGCCATTACCTGACATCTCCAGGGCAACCCGTGGCAGTGTTCGGCCCTGAGCGGGCAGCACGCTGATAGGCTCTCCGGCTCCTGAAGCCCCCTTCGGCCACGCCAGGCGGACCCCTGAGCAGCGCGTGGGTGGCCGAGGAAGAGAACGGTCGGACGAAACAGCGACTTCACGCTGACACGGGAGGAAACTGTGAAAGGCGGACGCTTCGCTTCCCGTGGGATCAGGGGATGCTGAAGGGGCCGCATGACGACCTGCGACGTGCGCTTTCGCTGCTTTTAATATTAAGTATTTAATATTCCCAACGTTCTTGTTTCTTCTGTGTTCCTCCCGGGATGCTGTCCCCATCGACCTGCTGGGATTAGGTCAGAGAGTGTCCCCTCACATCGGAAAGTATGTGTTATTTGTGTCCGGCAGGTCTGTAGACCCCAGTGGTTAAACCACAAAGCCGATTCCTTACTGTCTGCCGACTGCCCTGACCCAGGGACCACGATGACGATTCGAGCAAAGGCGCGCACAGCGAAGGGGGAATCACCGGCGTGAGGGACACGACCACACTCGCGCTTCCTGTCTTGGGGTCGGTTTGGCGTCTGCGTGTGGCTGGGATCGTTTGCCCCGAAGCGAGGACGGATAGTCCGTCACTGGAATACGTAGCAGATAACTTTATCTTTATGGCTTTGGACGATGCCGTGCTTCTCACCAGAGCGAAGTCGACTCAGAGTTTCGAGAACATTCGCTCGAGGCTCATTTTCTCTCCTTTAAAGGAGGAGTCTCCTCCCCCCCACAGGTGGCATGTCTGCAGGTGCAGGTGAGTGACGTCAGTGAGGTCTCCATGCGCCTCGAGCAAGGCTCGTGTGCCGGGCGGGGGCCTCTGCCGGGCCTGTCAGCCTCGGCAAGTCGCGTGGGACGTTCTCGGCGACCACGCTCCCTTCCACTCAGCACCGACGGCGAGGTTCAGAAGCTGGAGGGGGTTCGGGCCAAGCTGAACGCGCAGAACCGCATGCGATCACTCAGGAGACCCGGCAGACGCGGGTCGGGCCCACCTCTCCCCACTCGGCAGCGGGTCATCAAGCGTCCCATGAGGAAGCACAGGCCACCCTGTCCCTGCCGGAGTGGACGTGTACGCATGCCTGCTCAGGGACCCTCATCTGCCGCTGGTCCCCACAGCCCCGGTCCCCACCGCACAGCTGCTGCCCTCAGCCCAGCCCTTCTCCGTGTAAAGGCAGGTGCGCTTCTGGGCCTGTGGCTTCTTCAGGGTCCCTGTCCTTCTGGAGACTCCGCGTGCACATACGAATGTTGCACACGACGTGTGTGCGACTCTCCTGCTCACGTGTTGTGTCAGGGCAGCTCCTGGGCCAGCTGCAGAGCTGGGGCGGGGGACGATGGCCTTCCTCCCCGACGGGCTCACCTCGCAGACACGTGGCTCTGCGTGAAAGCTCCCTCAGAAGATTACTTCTCCCTGGCACGTTCCTGAGACGCAGCCATGTCCAACGCGCAGTGACGTCAAGGCTCAGGGCACGGGGAGTCGGGGCAGGGACGGGGACGTCCCCAGGGAAGCCCTCTCCTTTGACATCGAAGTTGTAACCCGACTTCTGACACGTGGACATATTGTACGATATGAATTACTCAACCGCGTGTCCAACTCAGAAGACATTTGACGCCCTTCCCAGCGAGCGGCGTCTGAGGCCTTGGACTCTGCGAGGACGTGAAGGACGCCTGGGTCACGCTCCGGCATCGTCGGGACTGTGAGCTCCCAGGGACCGTCCGTCCAAGGTCATCCAGGAGCGAGCCGCGTAACTCCGAAACAGCGGCCACCGCGGGATCCTCGGCGACGGGGCGAGCAAAGAGAGTCGCGGTTCACGGGGAGCCGAGGGCGGAAGCTGGTCTGGGACGGCCCGGGCCCCGCGGGCAGCGGTGTCTCTGTCACAGGCGGCGTCGGCCGTGGTTGCAGGGCCACCGTCTCAGCCGGCACCCCGGGCGTGCGGCGCACTTTGCTGAAACGTCTCACGATGTCGTCGGCTCTGCACCCTCAGAGAAAGAGATGGGAGCCCCTCGGGGAGGCGCCCACTCCCTGCCACCGTCCACACGGAGATGAATCGTGCTTGTCTGAGGGCTGAGACCGCACAGGGTCTGAGTGCGGTGCTTCAGAGGGTTGGACGTGAGGGGAAGGTTGACGTGACACGCGTGACCGGCGGGCACCCTGCAGCCGCGCGCCCGAGTGGACATCTCCGTCCGGCCTGGGCTGCAGAGCCACCGCAGCTGCGCGAAACCATTTCCTGTTGGTGACAAACTCCGGGGCAAGGCCACCCCTCCCCCACCTCAGCTTTGCTCCTGCAGAAGGGTTTCGCCCGTCAACATTCAGGTGAGCCCCGCGCTCTGCCGAAAGGGGCAGGGACTCTTACCTGAGCGTCTCACCTCGTCGTTCAAATGTCTCGTCCTTACAACTATGTCCAGAACAATGTGCCCCTGATACGGAGCTCCGCTGAGCGACAGGGCCCAGCGGTGCATCTCCCGAGCCCTGAACAGGCCGGGGAGGGGGCGCAGGTGGGCCCCGTGGACCCCAGCAGGCTCTCGGAGGGAGACGATGCTAAAAGTAACGACCAGAGTGTCCCTCTTCATTCGCCCTGCCCAGCAGGCCGTTAGAATTCCATCCCAGTGACTGACATATCTGCAGAAGTTATTCTATTTCTCAGGCTCATGGGAGGCCCTGGCTGAGAAAATGGAAAGTGGGCGGCCTCTGAAAGGAGGCCTGCGCCCAGGGGCACGCAGCGTCCCTGCCAGGAAGTGCGATTTCCTGTGTGCACCCTGCCACCCCTGTCCCGCCCGAGGCGCTGGGCCAGCCCGTGGCGGGGGGCTGCAGGTCCCCAGCGCCGGGCTGTGCCTCCTGCCTGCGATCTAAGTATTGAGTTTCTCTCCTTGCGTCTGAGTGAACTGGGTTCTACTCCAGATGCTCAAATTCTTTCCCTGCCTTCGTGGGTAATCCGGACACCTTCACCGAGGGTTCTTAAGTGTTAGAGACTTAGAATTCCTGCCCAGGCTGTTCTGACAGCTTCACACACCTTTGTCAGGTAGGAGGATGGAGAAACACAGCCCCTCGATGCCTAGTTTCTCGGGGCCTCGCAACCTGTAACCTTGGACAGGAAAGTGGCCCCAAACGACCCAAAACGTGGCCGAGAAGGGGCAGGGCCCGCAGAGCCCGGCACAGGCCACGGTGAAGCCATCGGCCAGGACGGGTTCCAGTCAGGAAAGGAGGGCGAAAAAGCAGCGCGTGACCGGACTCCGGTCGCAGCTGGCCTCAGGGGCGGGGGCAGCGTCCACGC
>NW_006440214.1:1038627-1039478 GCF_000325575.1 Pteropus alecto | reverse complement strand
GCCGTCAGGGCTAAGGCGGTCGCAGGGCTTCGGGGAACGAGGGTGTCACTGCTGTGCACGAGTCCCCAGTCGGGGGTGGCATGCTGGGGGTGGGCACGACGAATCACACGCGAGGGTGGCGGGGACGCCCGGGGCCGCGGCACAGCGGATCATCCGCACTCCGGGCGTCGGCGCTGAAGCCTGTGAGTTGTTAGTCACCCGACTCGTTTCTACAGGGTCAGGAGCCATCGGCGTGAGCGCGTCTGGGACAGGCACCCCCTCCCCGGTCTCCGTTCCTCCCGCCTCCCCCGAGTGAGGATGTTAAAAGTGAGAAGCTCTGCGTTCCCTGGTGACGCTCCGGCTGCAAGTGACCGTCCTGGCGGAATCGCCCGGTGGCTGGGGGGCAGGGGACGTGAGGGGGGCCACGTGCTCCTGCCGGCTGGCTCCCGGAAATGGACGTCGAGCGTGGATTAGTGCCGTGAATGCCACACATTGTCATTCTGAACCGCACTGTCTGTAAGCGGCATTCAATCAACTGCGCGAAACGCTGATTCATCCGTGGCCGAAGTCCCCATTCAGAAGAAAAATGTCCATTCAAGTCAGAGGGACGGAACGTCACAATAAGAGTTTTCTGAGGCTTTCCTTTCAGAAGGGAACACACAGGAAACTGAGAGCCACCTCTGCTTATTTCGGTAACATAGGGATTTTATTTGCTTGTTGGATGAAGCGTGGTCACATTCACCAGGCGTCCATAGGCGGTCACACTTTGATTCAGGGATGATCACTTTGCAATACCTAAGCATCACAGAATCCTCTGTGAAAAACTAACTTGGGGGAAGAGAGGAACACCCTTTCATCCCTCTGAGAATCAA
>NW_006440214.1:1022870-1034877 GCF_000325575.1 Pteropus alecto | reverse complement strand
CCACCTCTGCTTATTTCGGTAACGTAGGGATTTTATTTGCTTGTTGGAGGAAGCGTGGTCACATTCACCAGGCGTCCATAGGCGGTCACACTTTGATTCAGGGATGATCACTTTGCAATACCTAAGCATCACAGAATCCTCTGTGAAAAACTAACTTGGGGGAAGAGAGGAACACCCTTTCATCCCTCTGAGAATCAAATTCACTCGAGGCTTTGGAGAAGATTTAATTTTTAATAATAAAAAAGAATAATTATCATTTTTTAATAATAAAAAGTAGATTAGGATACAAGTTTGCCAGAAATCTTAGGATAAAAGAGGAGACTCTCAGAAATGACCTCTGCGACAGGTGGCCCCAGACCACTCATGGCCGCCCCAAGATGCCTGTCCCCTTTCGTCAGCTCAGCCATAGGACAGAGCTGGAGAGGTCCTGCCTGATTTGCCCATGAAAACGAGAGTGCATTTATAATTGTTAAAACCTGGAATCCACCGAGACGCCCCTCCGTAGGTGAAGGATAAGTACACAGTGGTCCGTCCGGACGGTGGAATATTACTCAGCCATGAAAAGACATGGAAAGACCTCAGATGCACGTGACTAAGTGCGAGAAGCTGCACACTGTGTGATTCCAACTCTGTGACACCCTGGAAAAGGCGCCACTGTGGAGACAGATCAGCACTTGTCAGGAGTGACAGGGGAGGGGGGCGAACAGGTAGAGCAGGTTTTAGGGCAGGGAGACCCCTCCGTGAGACACTGTAACGGTGAGAACGTGTCATTCATTCCACGTTTGTCCGAGCTCACAGCTTGTGCCGCACCGAGAGCAACCCCAACGTCAACCACGGACTCGGGGGGATAGTGACGTGTCACTGTAAGTTCATCCGTTATGACAAACGCACCGCCTGGTGACGTTGACAGTGGGAGAGGCTGTGCGTGTTGGGGGCACGGCGAGGACACGGGAGACCTCTGTGCCTTTCTGTCAGTTTTGCCGTGAACGTGAAACTACTCTGAAGAAGGAAGTCTTAATTTAAACAAACAAACGAACGAACTGTAGCGTCACGTGTCACAGGGACCGAAGCCTGCAGCCCGAGGTCACGTCGTCCCGGGTCTGCCATCCGCAAGGGTCCTTCCTAGTCCCGGCCGCTGCTGAGGAGAAGGGGGAGCCGGCGGCTCTCCTGGGCTTGGCACGTGCTGCTCACCTGCTCTTTGCTGGCCTAAGTGCTCCCAGTGTGGGTTTCGAGGCATCAGTGCTAAGGCCTCATTATTAGGTAGCGTCAAATCGGGATCCCATCAATAAAGCCACCGTAGCAGGGTGCCCTCTGCCCCAAGGCCAAAGACGGTCTCAGAGCAGGTGGTCTCAGAGCAGGTGGTCTCAGAGCAGGTGGTCTCAGAGCAGGTGGTCTCAGAGCAGGTGGTCTCAGAGCAGGTGGTCTCACTCGCGTTCCTTCTGCAGCCCAGGCAAAGGAACCCAGCAGCAGGAGAAAACAATTTTACTTAAAAAAACAAAGTGTCTTTAATCTTTTCAAGTAAAGACCTCCCATCTCAGGGGGCTTCTGCGTGGTTATTAACTGTGAGCGTTTAGCTAGAATTTCAATCCGGGAAAACGTAAATGAGTGACCGCTTGAATAAACGATCGGCCGCTTTGGGTCCATGGCCGTGTTCTCGCCTCTGCTGGTCCACGAGGACAAAGATGCCTGGCCACGTCCTTTTCAATCACCGGCTCATTCTGAAATCATCCTACTTGCTTCGGAATCTGTGAATGGACATGAGTCGGACGGAACCGAGACACAAGGAGCTCGGCTGGGACCGGACCGAGAGGCGTCTGACCGAAATTAAACGGAACCGGCACGTCAACCTCGGCGGCACAGGTGGGGTGCGTTTTTGTTTTCAAATTGTTCCTATGAAACCAGAAGTTGAACACACTAGTAAAGGCGGAGTTGTAAAAAAATATTTTTCTAGACCTAGATTTGTTTTTTCAAAAGCGTTGCCGGGTTTAGGAAGTGACTCTCCGTGGTGTTTTTTTTTGTTTGTTTGTTTTGTTTTTTTTTCCAGTGTGATGCTCCTGCTTCGCCCCATGGGAAAAGCGAAGCCCGAGGCTCACAGTGACAGTCTCCAGGCGGCCGGCAGGTGAGCGGGCAGAGGGGATTTGGACCCCGGCCTGGCCCTTTGCTGAGTCTTCCTTGAACTAAATTTATATGGTATTTCTTCATTCCTTCTCTTTTTTGGAACATCAGGGTATTTTGGTCCCCAAATATAAAACGGGAATATTGTTCTACATCAGCTCTTCAGATTTCCTTCCAGCTATTTTTGGACCTTGACCAAGTAAACATGACTGCCTTGTGACTCCGCTTATCAGTGTACCACTTGATTTGTGTCTTGAGGCTGTGATAGAAAACATCGCTTCGATCAAGAGACTTGTGACTAATCTTTAAACTATTACCGCGTGGTTCCCGCCCCCTGCAGCGGGCAGACGTGGGGTGCATGGGGTTGGAGAGTTGTGGGGTGAGCTGTCAGATGTGGCTGCGAGAGGGCTCCCTTCACCAGGCGAGATCGTAAGGTGGCCCCCACGTCCCCAGTGGACACCCGCGGCCATCCGTCACCTCCCCTGTACTGAGTCGCTGCCCGGGCAGGGTCTCACCAGGAGGTGAGGCTCATCCTGCCAACGAGTCTCATGAATAATCTCTGCCCCGTGTCTCCTCAGGTGTGAGACAAACAATCAAGGTCCAGCCCTGTCACCAGATCAGCGGTTCTGGGTTTCCTCACCATTAAGTTCTCCCCAAGTCAGTGTTTCGTCTCAGCCTTCTAAATAAGTATTAACCGAGGCGCTGTGACTTCCAAGGCTGCTAAAGAAGACTGATATTCTAGACCTAAAAACATGAACAAAAACAACCCAACAAAGCATCCTAGTTTGTTTACCAATAGTGGCACAGAGCTCCAAAGCTATGAAAAGTGACACTTGCTGAGAGTGGAATTATTCTGGAAACAGGCAGGATGTGGATAACAAAATGAAGTTCTAGTGGACACATGGACGGTCGCCAGGTCCTTGCCAGATGGTGCCATTGGTCCCAGTGCCCGGAGGGTGGGACCCCCTGGGAGGGCCTGAGGGGTACATGGAGACTGGAGACTCAGGTGCTTATGGCCAGGTGAGCCCAAGGTTAAGGCCAGGAGGCAGCCACCAGCCAGCGGCACATCTGGTGGCCGTGAGCAAAGGAAGGTTCAGGGTCAGACTAGTCTCTGGGGGCACCTGAGTCTGTAGATGTAGAGGTGTCCCGGATAAAAAGTCTGCCCCTGGGGACTGCTTGTCAATACTGTTTCCTGAAAACCAAAGCAGATTCTCTAGTGCATCCAAAGATTTGAAGCAGTAGCCACGGGCGTGGTTTCGACGCCCCCTAAATGTAACCCAGCATGATGCTTAAATGTGAAACCCAACAGACATGCCCCCACCGCACCTGCAAACACAGAAGAAAGAAGGGAGGGAGAAAGACAGGAAGGAAGGAGGGAAGGAAGGAAGGAAGGAAGGAAGGAAGGAAGGAAGGAAGGAAGGAAGGAAGGAAGGAAGGAAGAAAGGAAGGAAAAAGAAAATAAATTTACTCTATGAACAGAAAATACAAAAATGGCTGTGAGCATGAAATTCTGAAGTATAACACGCATTGTGGTTTCTGATCCTAACGCGTATCGTCACGCTTTCTGAAGGCTCCACGCACGTTATTTGGATCACTACAAATTTCTTCTTAAATATAGGTCAAGACAGCGCTCCGAACACTTTTTTCTGTTTCCTGCCAATCTGTGCAGAAGTAATCGATGACGATACCATGTGTTTATCTTCCGGGAGCTGGTGGTTGTAGAGACTCGGATCGCGACAGGCGGACACGTACGGGAGGACTTGGGGACACGTGGCCAGCCCATGTTAAGGGCATTTTCTCACTGGGCAGAAAGGTGGATTATCTGAAATGAGTGCGGCGCGGTGCCCGCTGTGAGAACTCTGGAAATTAAGTGCTTTGCGGGGTACGTGACATGATAGAGGCTCGTGATAAATATTAAGTGAACGATTGTGACGTTGTGCTTAAAATTCTAGAAAATAAATGAGTCGATGTCTGAGCTACTCGAGCAGCCATAAGCTCTACGTGATTGTTTAAGTTGAAAATAAAGGAAAGTTAGCGTCTAGTTCCTCGATCACCCAGCCACACGGCAAGGGCTCAGCGGCTACATGTGGCTCTCAGTCACTGTGCTGGTCAGGGCAGGACACTTCCGTCATTGTGGAGGTTCCTCCCGACAGCACCGGTCCCTGGCCTGGCTCCCTGGGTTCACCATGGCCCACAGGACACCATGGCGGTTACTCGATGTCAGACACCCTGTTCTTCTTATAGATAAGATCTTATTCTTAATAACCCATGTCTCTCTAAAGTCTGCTGTTTTAGGACAAGAAAAAATGCAGCCCCGTGAGATAGCAAGATGCCATCACAGCTGAGTAGAACACAGAACTTCTGGGTTGTTCCAGAAGGTTCCGACTCTCCCCACCAACTGCTCCATCCCCTTGGACTTCTCGTTTTCCACTGGTTTATTGATTTGTTGGCTGCTTTTTATAGCTACTATTTGCCAGCGGAGCTCAGAGTGAACTCCAGTTCGCACCAGTTGCGCTGCAGATTCCAGAATCTTCTGTGCCTCCCGCCCCTCATTATGACTGCAGTAATTGCCTTAGGTCAGCATTCAGGTCCTTCGAGATCTTGACTCTGTTTTACGTGAGTGTCACGCTTGTGAAGTAGAGGGTCCCTTCTTACCTTTTGTCAGTCCCACTAGAGAATGTATTTTAAGTGCCAGCTTCGACCGCCTGCATTGCGCTTATTTTTAACTTTCAAAGCACCGTCGCATACATTATTCAAGGCCTTTCTCGACATCTGGGACACGCTCCGCGCTGGTTATCGCCTTCTCAAGCTGCACGTTGCCAGGCTCTTTTCTGGTTTGCTCACAGTGTTTTTTTTGTTTTGTTTTGTTTTTTGTTTTTTTTTTTATTTGTTTGTTTTTGTTTTATGTCTCACTCCGTTCACTGAATAAGTGTGAGGAATTCTTATTGCAAAGAACTATCGGTGTGAGTAGATGGAGAAATTGATGTCGATCATTAATTCCTAACAGCTTGTTTAGTCCTCTGATGGTCTCAATTTATAGATCATCTAGAGCTGCTGGGTTTCCATGTCCAACCTTCTCTGATGTGTGCACGTGTGAGTGTGAGTGTCTGTGAGTGTGCACCTGAGCTTCCATGCATGATTTCGTCTGCAGGACAGAGTGAAAACCCGTCTCCAGGCCTACCCTCCATTTCCATCAACTTCATCCTGTTTGTTTTTTTGTTTTTGTTTTTTTTTTTGTTTTTTGTTTGTTTGTTTGTTTGTTTGTTTGTTTTATCTCTCACTCCGTTCACTGAATAAGTGTGAGGAATTATCACTGCAAAGAACTATCGATGTGAGTAGATGGAGAAATTGATGTCAATCATTAATTCCTAACAGCTTATTTAGTCCTCTGATGGCCTCAATTTATAGATCATCTAGAGCTGCTGGGTTTCCATGTCCAACCTTCTCTGATGTGTGCACGTGTGAGTGTGAGTGTCTGTGAGTGTGCACCTGAGCTTCCATGCATGATTTCGTCTGCAGGACAGAGTGAAAACCCGTCTCCAGGCCTACCTCCATGTTCTCACCCATAAAAAAAGATGATTAAACAATATATTTCTGTTTACTTTCATCCCTAAAAATCTATTATGTTATTAAAACAGCAGCACACTAATCTGATGAGATGAGTTATAGTATTCGCATAAGATGTTTGCAGTCAGGCATCGTCTCCCTGTGTCACTGTGTGACCGGTGCAGACAGAATGCCCGCTGAGTGCTTAGCGCCATACAGAGAAGGGCCCTTTTGCCTACGTTTACACGACCCCAGCATGCCACTTACGGCTCCCACCTGGGGCGATAATGATACGCTTGCTTTTGAAATATCCAAAGCAAGAACGTCCCTTCTTTAGTTGGTATTATAGTTCCTACTTCTATAACGATGACGACTGTGGAGCAGGCTCTACCCACATAATCTAGGAGTTCTGAAAAATTTGGGAATGCATGGCTTTTAATACAGGAAATATTTTGTTAATGAGAGCTTTAGAAAGTCAATTAGTTGAAAAAATAAAAATAACACTATAGACACAGTTTATACAGATTCATCCAATAAACATAGCAGTGTCCACACACGTACACACACACACATACACACACACACACACACACACTCGCATTTGACTGCATACGAGGGAACAAGGCTCTTTCCTCGTTAGTCACTGTGAGTTCCACGTCGAGCCACGGTCTGCAGTGAGTCTCGCTCCTCGTGGCTCTGTCCTGACCTATTTTACGTGAACCCCTTCGTGGGTCAACGCTGGTGACAGCCATTGTCACAAAGGTGCCCTAAACTCTCTGTGTGTTTGCTCATTATCTGAATCATGGCTCTTGCTGCTACTGCAGGAGTTTATTATCATAGATGAGTTACTTAACCTTGAAGAATATCAGTTTGCCTATCTGTAAAATGGAGAGAAAACGGTAGGTAGCATACAGCGTTATCACGGGAACCATCTCAACCCATGTAATTGAAAAGGTGAATAAATGCTACTATTATTATTATTATTCACAACCTTTCTAATCCTAACGAAAAAGACCATCCTTTGATTATGGCATAGTTTGCTAGTTGCATGGTATTTTCTCGGTCCAGCTCGTGTCTGTGCTGTGTGTTCTATTTAGCTGATTTTCCGTGGGGGCGTCGAAAGCAAAGGTCTGTGTGTGGATTTCTTAAGTTCAAGTCAGCTCCAAAGCCTGCTGACTTGTGGCTGCGATGACAGTTTGTGCACGTCCCTGTCTCCCTCCCCCACACGCCAGCGATGTGATTCCAGCCTGTCAGTGTTCTGGAAGGTGGGGCGGGAGGTTTCATCACGGAAGGCTGAGCAGGCAGCGGGGAGGACAAATGAGTGCTGATGGGCTTGCAGAGGGGAGATCAGTCCAGGGCAAGAAGACAGTGCACCCCAACCTGAGCTGGGGGACCAGGGCCATCCTCTGCATCCGGGCATGGAGCTATGTGGCTTTTGGGAAGAGCTCACGGGACTCTGAGGAGACTTTGGGGTGAAAATAGGCAAGCGGGCTTCCTGCGGTGGAGTCCCACTTGTCAGATGCACCCTGACTTCGCTAAGTGGGTCATAAAGGAGGTAAAGGCTATCCTTCAGTGTCCAGCTCGATGCTTTCATCACGGGCCTGTCGTCTGCAGGAAGACGAAGTCACGGTCGTTAGTGAATAGTTCGTGAAAATACGAACGAATTCTCCTGAGCCCAGGTGAAGGCAAGCAGTTTATCCATCCAGAAAGGTCCAGAAGAATTTTGTGATTCTGATGCAAATAATAACCGGCTTATCATCCACGATCGCTACACGTAATTACATGTCATGATTGCATCGGTGTAGTTGACAACGACATAATTGCATGTATTCGAGATAAGGGTGCTCTACGATATGGTCACACTAATAAGGTGTCCAGGAGGTTGTGTTTTAAGTGCCACCTTTTCCACACTCGGATGACGATCTGAGTGGTGATGCTGATTACGAGAGGTACCACATTCCTCCTCTTCAGCAGTCCGCTCTCTGTCGTGAGTAATACGTAGCTTTTTAAGTCCGTGCCGCTTAAAGAATTCAGACTGAAATTGGCCATGAGAGCAAGCTGAGCAGAAGACACCAGCTTTGGCTGGGGACGCAGGAGACCTCGCTCGCTGCGAGGAGCAGAGGTCGAGCCAGCTGGGTGTCCGCCTGGTGGGGTTTGTGGAACAACTTTCAGGAGACAAAACAGTAAGCAACTTCAAATAAGGTCGTGAGCAAGGTCGTTTGTCGCCATTTCTGGCCAGTCACATCAGCATTTCCAAACCAAGGAGGAAAAGCGGAAGTCTTCGGTGACGACTCGAAAGCCCCGTAGGATAAGCCGGGAGTGAGGAGCACCACTGTGGACTCAGCGAAGCAACAGATGCCACTCGTGGTGGTCGCACGCCCCAGCGAGCCATCGGTTGCAAATATTCTGCAGGCTCCTGCTATGTGACAGCAAATGCCAGGAAAGGCCTGGAGGTATGGATGGGGCCTGGAAGTCTTACGCCACTTGTCGGGAGAAAGGTGTGAATTAATAGCACTTAGGAAGCAAGGCTCAGAGAGGTGGTCTCATTATATCCTGATTCACACAGCCGCGGTCCCCCAGCTTCTCACCATCACCGTCAGAGGGCAGAGGGATTAAAACAGAAGGGCTACCTTGGAGGAATCTGTCATAGTCCAGCAACCAGTTTAAGGAAGATTCCATAGCTTTCCATCGTGAGCTTTCCCATCTTTATACGAGATCATCAAAGTCCATCTTAAGAAAATTCTGAAGGAAGACTCTTTTTACTCTGGACTGTCACGTCCATTCTTTTGCTGTCCTCCACCCCCGGCCACTCTTCAATTTTCCCATGTGTCGGTCTTTCGCAGAACACCTTCCCAGAACCAGGCTCCGGGGGGGCACCCAGCTCCCGCCCATGAGGGACACACTTGTCTTCGCCCCAACTGGGCTCCCGCCTCCTGGACCACACTCCCCAAACCAGTCCCTTGGAACCGTACGTACGCACAGATTTTTAAGCCTTATTTGTTTGTATACATATGTTCTTTCACTCTCGTCATGTCTGGATTCCAAAAGTATTTGAGGATGCGTCATTTATTTAATAGTGTTCCCTTCCATCAAGTTCACTTACCTGCTTCTCGATGACTGTTTTGACAAGAGTAATTGGGATGGAGAAGGGATCGTTTCTGTGTCAGTGCCTACTCGGTGTGAATCCCTGTACGGACGTGATTTTTAACCCCTCCCCCCATGACTTACTGAGACAAGGAGAATGATCCTCGCCTTATAGATGAGGATCCAGTATGAGAGGTATGCTCATGACACGTGTTTTCAACACGCAATACAACACGTCACCTGTAGGCTCTCTAGAAAGCACTCACATCGCATAACTGAAACTTTACACCCATCGGCCAGAGTCTCCCCATATTCCTCACCCCCAGTCCCCAGCAACCACCATCCTTCTCTCTGCTTCTAAGTGTCTGACGATTTTAGGCTCCGCACATGCGTGGAATTACGCAGTGTAAGGTGATGGTTTCATGGGTGTTCACACATGTCCATGCTCGTCAAATCATATACATTAAATATGTACAGTTTTTCATATATCAGTTATAACTCAATAAAGATTTTTTTTTTAAAGAACATAACACTAGTGTTCTACTCGAAAGAGTTGAGGGAAACACTAAGTTGGCCGTGCATTCTAAATCCAGTCTTCAGAGTAAATGTTCGCCATTGAACTCTAGAAAAACATCAGTAAGTGTAACAATTTTTAAGAACATTTTGTTCCGTTTTTGTTTGTAAGAGCTCCTTAAAAGCAAATAGTCTAAAGTAATTGAAGAAACCACTGTAGGTGATATTGGTTATATAGGAGATAATCTTGATACTGACTGTAAATGAAACTAGATATTTAGGGTGACTAAATCAAATCATAAAACTGGAAAAAAATGCTAAATTATATTTCCAAGACCATGTGCTTTCTCCTTTATCTCTAAATTTGATAGAGGTAAAGGCAGAAATCCCACTTAATTTATCTTTATATCCCTAGGGATGACATACAGTCTTTGTTTAAAATGTTTTTTAATATAAAGAACATCAAGCCAAGGTGATCTGGCAGTAGATATGTATGTGACATAAGGACATTCCCTTGAATCTCAAGTCATCGAGACCACGTGGTCATTTCTTCCAACTTCGCTATGGTTGGTTATCATTCTGTTCAAGAATTTTTTTTTTCTCACCCTGAAAACAAACCCACCCTTTCTGACAAGTAAGACTTGACTTGAGATATCGTGGTAACTCCCAAGCCATTGCTGGGGTCTGCTGTCAGCCGGGGTCGCACTGCGTGGTCACCTAGGTGGCTAACTTGCGGGAAGGTGGAGGGAGCTGCTTCGGCTCCGTCACGGGGACGCTGTGAGAGGCAGAGCCCCAGCCCCCGCTGAGGTTAACTTAACCCCCTTTCACTCCAGCCAAGTCATTCCGTGGGTAGGGAGGCCAGAGAGTGAGAGGCCAGAAATCCATAGCTATATGTGAAATTTCATTTCTTAAAGGTTGGTATCCAGCCTAGCTTTAAAACTCTGTTTGGGCCAACAATGTGAAAAACACTGTTTGAGCCAACCATGCGAGGCCAAAAAACACTGCCGAGCCTGGCCCGCAGGCCACCAACTTGTGACTTGGACACGGGGACCCTGGACGGGCTCCTCACTAATACTCACGTCTGTGACACATTGTTCCCTGGAGCCTCTCCCCCCGCAGCAGGCCCGGGGCCAGGGCGGGGGTCTCCGTTCACGACTGGTACGCTCTCTGGGCTGCCGGAAGGAGGCACACGGCCCAGGTCGGCGCCGATGGGGTCCACAGAGATGCACCCACTCCCCCTCAGAGCCACTTACGTCAAGGCACCGTCCCCTGGGCCCTTTCTCTTTCAGAACGCACGGGTGTGAAGCTCGGCCACGATGAGATTTTTGCAAATCTTGTTACGTTGTCCAAAAGTAATACAAAACAGACCAATTTTTTTTCAATGTCGTAACTGTTAAAACCTATTCCTTCCTCACACCTAACTGTCTCCACAGTGACCAGACAAGCGTGAGGATTCTTGTTTCCTCAGACAGTCGGGGAAGACGAACACAGGAAAAGTGAAATGCAGATGCCTCTCGAACGCAGCGACGCTTTTACACGCAAATGTTGAAGCCCCTAACACATGGCTTTTGCTTTAATAATAATACGTTCTTTTTTCCATTTTTGTCACACAGTTCAAAATGTCAAATAGAGTGGCAAGTTCCCAACTTTTGTTAATATCCCAGTTGATCACAAAACATGCATCACTTAAGATTCAGAGAGAATGAAAAACATGAAATCAGATTAAGAGCAAGAACGTTGCTGTCTTTTAACATGAGGCTCCAGTTACAAGGAGGAAAATTAAGGCCATCGCGACAGGTTCCATTCCACTTAAAGTAGAGAATAGTTGAGTATCTACCGTATGATCACTGAGGTGACCACTGCGGTGATGAGAAAGAATTAAGGATCTGTGCGTTGATTAGAATTGCTTGCAACATGTAAGTGGAGGTTTTTTTTTTTTTTCAAAACTGCTAAAAAATTAACAGACCGTAACCTAAGTATCGTGACGTTTCTATGGCCAGGAAGGAGTTGCGTTCAGCTTGAAGGCAGGTGGGAATATTGACCCCGAGGCCGTCTGACATAACTACGGACCATGTGGGACACAGAGGTGACTGGAAGCAGAAAGCCTTGTGCCCTGGTGAATAGTGGGGCCAGGAGGAGAAGCAGGGGAGTCGGGGCCCTGAGGACTAGATCCTGGGGGAAAGGTCTGTTTGGGCCTCGACGAATCTTAGGGTGCAGGCAGGTCCCTCTAAGGTCACACTGGAGTGGAAGCCAAAAGGCCACTGGAAGCCGCAGCCTGAGCTCGAGAGCCCAGAGCTGGAACCCTGTACTGGAGATGTCTCTGCAGAGAGGAGGTCACTAACGTCTTCTGCCTGGAGGCCATCCCAAGGTCGAGAGAGAGAGAGAGAGAGAGAGAGAGAGGGAGAGAGAGAGAGATTTATTAGAGAGAGAGAGAGAGAGAGAAAGAGAGAGAGAGTTAGTTGAGAAGAGGGGGCAAACGCTGCCGAAGCAGAATTTTATGAACTTTATATCCAGCATAGAGAAAGAAAGCCTCAAGAAGCAATAAGAATGGAGGGGAAAGAATGTATTTTGATAGAAGCCTTAGGAAGACAAGCCACTCAGAATGGAGCGGGAAAGACGTTAGGTCTCACAGTGTCAAATACTGCAGAAGTTTTCAAACGGTGGGGCTGGCCTGCTCTGGGGAAGAGGAGGCAAGATTTGATTAGGGGTTTTAGCAGCACCACAGGGGAAGACATCAAATATAAAGGGA
>NW_006440214.1:1001170-1022519 GCF_000325575.1 Pteropus alecto | reverse complement strand
GTGTAGCATGGGGCGGGGAGGGGGGGCGACACAGGAGAGCAGGGTGGAGGCAGCGAGGGGCCTCAGCAAAACGGAGAGGTTTGCCAGGGGAGCCATTGCAAGCGTGGTAGGGTTTTGGCCCAAAAAATAAAAATAAAAAAAATAATAATAACAACATCACTATATATGTTGTTATAGTCTCATTTTTATCTTTTTTTTTTTCTCCCAAAGAATAAACTTCTTAAGAGTAGGACGCAAGAGTGTGTTACCCAGTGCACTTAGCATCATTCTGGGCTTACAGCAAATCTTAAGTAGTTGTATGTGTTGAAAACACATCTAATAACACTGGACGCTTTCTTCTTGTGATCAGGATCAAGGCACCTGCCACAAAGCATCCTGGTCCCTTCTAAGTTTGGGTGGTTACAAAGATCCATGAGCAGGTTTTTGCGTGGACGTTTGTCATTCCTTTGGGTAAGTACCAAGTAGCGTGACTGCTGGATCGTAGGGTGAGAGTATGTTTATTTTTGTCATAAGCCACCAAACTGCCTGTCTTCCGGAGTGGCTGCACCGTCTGCAACCCCACCAGCCGAGAGGGAGACTTGCTGCGCCTCCAAGCCCTAGTCGGCACTTGGTGTCGTCGGTCCTGGATCTGGGCCATTTGAACAGGTGTGTAGTGGTATCTCACTGTTGTTTTAGGGTCTATTAATTTTTTAAAGCATATGTGATATGATGCTCATCTCTTTCAGATACTTCTTAATCTCAACTAAAGGGAATAAAAGTTTTTGTTGTTATTACACATTAATAGAGAAACATCTTCAAAAAGGAAAAACAAAAGATTTTCTAGTTCCTTATCTTATAACATTGTCTAAATGTCAGGGTTTGTTGTTATTTGTTTATTTTACTCTATTTTTGTAAGAAGCATGAAACCGTTGGAAGTTATAGCACATTCAGCCTGGTATGATTATCGACTCTTTTTCACGTGCATAAGCTTAAGCTACTCCATGAGAACCACAAGCAACTGGAAAGCAAAGTGTTATTTGCCGTTTGGCCAGCCCAAAACAATCAGGACTAATGTATGTATATAACAGATTTCCTAAATGTAGCATTTAATTTAAAAATATTTCCTATGTTTGGTCATTTGTCTAATTATAATTAGAAAATGTAATTTGAGTCAGAGAGGCCTAAATCAGGGTGGCTGTGGCCTTACTTCCTTTCTGGTTGAGTATAAAATGGAGCAAATCGTGTTTGACTAGGTCAATGCATTCTCCAAATGAATAAATGCATTGTGTATTTTTATTTCACAAAATATGCCTTTGTAATACTTTTCCATAAAAGACAACCACAAAAATCCCTGTGGGTAATGTCTGAAGGAGAGAGAAAGAAAGAGGAAGGTGGATTAAGTGCCTACTATATTGACCTCTAGTTTTGGAGAAAGAATCAGATATATTTTCTAGTCTTGAATCAATAAATTTGTTACGTAATGTTGGGCGGACACAGGTCTGCAGCTTGCTTCCCGCGCTCCAATCCCAGATTCTTTCTCCCAGTATAAATATGGCTCTATAGGATTTCCAGTGTACTATATAATGCCTTATATGTAGCTATTGGCACAATCATACTGTTTAAAAATGACCCCAGAACCCATCTAGTCTTACAGATCTGAGCACTGGCTGGGGTGGCCCTGTATTACAGAGTTAATGTCTGTAGACATCATTAGCTATTGACACAATAACAGTGTGTAACAAAAAACCCCGAAGCTCATTGGGTTAAGACCGTAATCACCGGGTCTCACAGCACTGAGCACTGCGGGGGTGGCACTCCTTCCATCTGCGGGTGTGTGATTTGGGTCCCCTCTGCAATGCTCTCATTTATTTGGGCCCATACGGTGGTCAGAGTGTAGTCTCCGCATGATGATCGCAGAGATTCAAGAGAGCAAGCCCCATCACGTAACTACCTTTCGACTGCTGTGTCTTGTCCAGTAAGAGCCCATTGGACCCCGCAAATTACACAGACAAGGTCCATGTAAAGAGGGCAGAGATATACATACACTCCAGCTTCTATTGTAGGAACTGCAGAGTTCCGTGTCACAGGGTGTAGGTAGAGGACAGTGAAGATCTGAGCCGATAATTCAATTCAATATGGACAAATCCTGACTCGGGGATTCTCACATAATTATTTACACCTTTTCAAATTCTTTTAACCTTTTCTCATTTTTTTTCTACTCAACTTTTGGAATGTAAGTGGGAAACTGGAGAGAAAATGTCCAGGGAAAGACATTGCAATATATATATTTTTTTTACGAGCATTCATCATATGGTATAACAGAGGATGCTGAGCATAATAGAAAATCTTTTATTTTTTTACTTAATCTATTTGACTTAGAGTCTATATTGCTACTATATTAGATTTTTAGTTTTGAGATGTTAGAGACTCATTTTTATCTACTTTTCATAATCTATAATAATTTACTAATCCCTATTCAGATATTAATTGATATTTCACTTACCAGGATAATGAAATCAATAATGTCTAACTTCTAACTCATTTCAGATGAAAATAGAAGGTATAAAGTTCAAATGTGGGAAAAATTCTTTACAACAATATTCATAAAACAAATGGTCCGTTTGAAATAATGAAAACAGAAAGTATGGAAATAAACGGCGTGGAATAAAATAATGAAATTAATGGATTTAAGTGGATGTAAGTAAAACAATGGATTAAGTGAACTTGATTTCAGAGAGACACTTTGTATTGGCAAATAGATAACTAGTCATTTTTCGCATGCTATGAATGACCCATTTTCATTCACTCTCATGAAGGAAAGTGCTGACAAATTATTTCTGCTAAGGAAAACAGCCATGAAACAAAATAACGCTCCACTTCAGGTAATACATGTGGTCAAAACTGGAACAAAAAACATTACAAATCTGTCACTTAATCCTTTTTTTTTCATGACCTATATTGCTGGCTGATTACAAATTAATCACCAAAACGATGCTTCAGGTACAGAATTTAGATTTAAAGACACGTTTGTGCCCAAGTAGAGAGAGAGAGGAATCGCTCCCAATTTGGCCAACTCTGGAAAGTGCACATGGATCTCTGAAGGTCCCCTCGGAAGTGAGCGAATGTCACCAAAGTGATTGTGACGGGCCCACTCGGGGACATCGCCAGGAGGATGGTTAGATGAACTAGAGTCTATCCAGGCCACGAGTAGGACACACACATTAAAATGTAAGGGCGTCACTTTTACACACGTGTTCACGAGCACGTACAACGGAATAGCAACCAACGTGCGGGAAAAAACTGTCCGAGGAATAGCGCGTGGACGGCGTGTTTGTTTCGTGTCGAGAGGAGACACACACAGCGCTTATCTGAACACAGAGAAACGATGGGAATAACTGTTGACCAGGCGTCGGGTGGGGACACAATAACGGGAAAGAACGGCCAGGGCACGGGGGCAGCGCGGGGCGACGGACCACGACATTTGGGGGCTCGATGGGGGTCCGAGGGCCTGGAACGCACCCTCTGGGGGCGGGGGCCGCCGCTGCTGTCCCTGAGCTGCGAGGAGGGGTCCCAGCGGCTGAGCTCCACTTCCAAAGAGGCGTCCGGGGTGGCCAGTGCAGGTGCTTCTGAGAAAGCTGATCCAGTGAGTGCTGGAAAACTGCAAACCGAATGCAGCTGTCCCCGCAGAGAGGGCCCGTCCTGCCCGGGAGAGGAGCCGAGGGACACCCGCGGGAGGAGCGGGAGCAGCGAGCCCGTGCCCGGCATAGGCCAGTCTCCCCATACTCCCCGCAGGTGGGACCGGGGTCCACAGGGCGCAGACCAGCATCTCCCAGCAGTGGACGAGGCCGGCTTGGAGCTGCGGGACAATATCGACCCAGCTCAATATCGACACTGGGTCGACAGCCACCTCCCCACTCCAGGCCCAGCCTCCGGGATCCGGGCACCCAGGAGGACCTAGGCACACCCCTCAGGCTGCGTCCTGGGCCCCTCCTCCCCTCCTGGCCCCAGACCTTGCAGGTGTGGTCCGTCCATGTCCAGCAAGACCGAGGACGTCCCCGAAGCGGCCCCGGGCCCAGGGGGCCCATAGACACGAGTCCAGAATCCAGAAACAGACGTCAAAAGTGATTATGGGAAAGGAGAGGTCAAGGCATGAAAAAATGACACGATGACACGGAGACGTGCTAGGGAAGAAACGCGTAAGGTGACATCGGAGCGTGAGGGCGCAGCGGCCACAGCCCAAAGGGGCATCTGCACTCTGCGCCCACACCGCCACGGCGGGCCACCACTATATTCAGTAACGGTCTTTCTGGGGAAGAGGCACAAGCAAATGTCCTAAGGCGTTTGAAATCGCACCGAAGAAGCCATTTTTAAAAATCCTGCTGGGAGCTGTAATTCATTGGCAAACATATCGACTCCGCAAAATGTTTCCAGTTCTAATTTTATAGGACCAGATGAGGTTCTCATTTTTATTCTCTATAGCGTATATATTTAACTACCTATTTTCTGAACCTTAAAGAAAGATAAAAATTGGGAAAAGTGGTAGATATCTTCGAGAAAATTTGCATGGCTTTAAAACTTTTAGTTCTCACAACACTAATGAAATATTAAAGGCCAATAAGGTTAACCAAAAACCAACCTGTATGAAGGAAGAAGCTCATGTCGCTGACCGGCTCCTGTCTTGGTGTGTTTACCGCGAGCTCGTTACGGGATAACGAGCGTGGACTAAGAAGCATCCTGGGGTTCGGTCCACCGGAACCTGTTTGGTACCCCGTCTCTACTCTCCACACGTATGTTTTCATCTGAGAGACGATATTAAAAATACCTGCTCTGCTGAGTCCACGGAGATGCAGTAAGGACGGGAGGGACAATTACCTGCTGAGAACTGTCCAAAGCATTGAATAACTAACCTCCCAGGGCACGTTACATGAGGGCAGAAGAAAGACCCTCAAACATTTAAGCGACAGGCAAAATCTTATCCGCGCTTAAGTGCTCCGAAGAGTGATACACGTGGAAAGTGCCATAGGGTTTCACGACACGGGGGATGTCGACATGGACCGAACTGGACGTGGTCACAGGAGTCCCGCGTGACCCCCTCAGGGCCTCGAAATGAGTCCTTATCGCCGACCCACATCCGTCATGTGACGCCTTCAGCCGGTTTTCGCTCGTTCTGTCCCCAGAGTCGCCCTCCAAGCACTTGGCTGTCGCTGAGTCATTCTTCAACCTTCCAGCCTTTCGGACCCGGCTCCAGGCCGGTGCAGGACGCGAGACAGTCACCTGTCTCGGGAGAGTGGCTACCCTCCGCTCCTCAAACACTGCGACTCTCTGGTTTCTAAGACTCTCTGAAAGAAGCCCTCGTGGCCCGCGAAGCCGCCCTGCCGCCGCTCCCCTCGGCAAGGCTTCGGGGCGGCTCCCCGCGGGGTCCTCACGGTCCCAGCCCCTGCCCCACCCGGTCCCCACGCCCTCACGCCCAGCGCTCTGCTCTCGCCCAGGTCACCGCGGCGCTGGGCGGGCTCGGAAGCTCATTCACGCTCTACGAAGGCCACCTCGTGGAACGGCAATGGACAAACTGAAAGGCGGTTTGAAGGAGGTTCTGTGCTCGACAGGTCATTGTCTTGTCATCGCCGAGTCAGTAGACCTTGACGGAGGTGCACGCGAGGCCGCTGGAGGGTTCCGCAGGCGCCCCGGAGCTCGGGGCAGCTGAAGAGCGCACTGGCCTCGAATGCCTGACTCGCCTCCCTTCCGAGGGGACACAGAACCCCCTTCTCCCGAGGTCATCTCCGGAGCGTCACAGTGTTTTTCATCTTTTCCCCGGAATTCCTCACTAGGGACTTAACGGAGACGGCAGCAGGTAGTTGCACGCTTATTTTTAGACAGGTGCACACATTCGCTCTTACTAATAGTTGCAAGCCGCGGAAGGAGGGAACGCGCGTCTTTTCCCGCAGAGTCAGACTGAACTCTGTGTCCACAGATGCCCACGGACATGGAGTGGGGACCGGGCAGCGGGGACAACGGCCGGATGCTCCAGCCGGTGAGGGAGGCGGCCCGCTCATACGGTGCGCGCCGACGAGCCGGTGGTCCTCCTGCATTCGTGCACGCCCCGGAGTTGCCCCGAGCGGTAAGCGGGTCGCTCACATCGGTGCGCGCCGACGAGCCGGTGGTCCTCCCGCATTCGTGCACGCCCCGGAGTTGCTCCGAGCGGTAAGCGGGTCGCTCACGTGGACCTGGGCCCTGCCCACCGCATGGACCCGCAGGCGCGAGTGGCCGCTCCGACGGCTTGAAGTTCAAGGACGTGCCTTTCATTCGTTCACACGCAGACGCCAAGAACGACGTCCCACCCAAAGTGGGACCATATTTGAACGAATAGAATTGAATCAGCCCTAAAAATGCCACAGAAACTCCGCACGCTTGACTTTAGGATAAACGACGGGTTGAATCCTACCGAAGCAGGTGGCAGGAGACAGTCTCTTTGGTCGTAAGGAAATTTCATGGCGAATGTTCTCGGGGTAAGCACAGGGACACGTCGCAGGGTCATCGGAAACGAAAGGCAGGATGAAGAAGTGTCCGAAGGCAAGCCTGGGAGCCGGCGGGTCCCGCCGTGGAGGCGCAGCACGCACCCCAAATCCTGGCTCTCACGTCGCGGGTTGAACGGCGCCGTCTCTTCCCCACGAGGCGGCAGCGGAACGGGACCAGGAAAGTCGCGGTCAGCAGCGCGTGTGTCCTTCTCAGTAGGGTGACGTCACAAGCGAAGCCACCCTCAGCAGAGTTATTATGTGCAAGGCTAGACTACTTGTAGCGTCAGACACTGTGCCAGGAATTATGTAAATATGTATTCTATTTTGTAATCCCCACGATAGCTAGAAAATCAGGCACTATTATTACCCACACACTTAGCCAGCAGAAATGCAGAAGAGTTAAGTCATCAGTGAAGACATAAGCTAGTATCTGAAGTAGCGTTTAACACCTTAAGATGGAAATTCAGAGGGAATAGAGCAGTGAGAGGTAGTGGGACTGGAGCTGGCTCAGGAAATTCGGGCGTAGCTCACGTGAACAAAGACGATGACAGAACCCCTCACAGCTGTCGCGGGAAAGGCTCATTGGGGTCAGAAGCACCAGGACAGGTAGAAGATGGGGTGAGGTCGGTGTTTGCGTGAACCTTAGATTTTAATAATTCCGTCACGTTCTAGGCAGGTATCAGAAGGCGAACGTCGTCACAGGGGAATTTAAATGTCGCCTGGACATTAAAGCGATCTACCTACTCTTTTAAAATTCTCAAGGTGGGAGGTGAATATGTTGAAAAAATAAAAAAAGACCCAGTGAGCCAAACCCCGAGAATTTTTCAAGTCTGGGCATCTGGTCTCAATTCATTTCAGTCACAGGAGAGCAGCGTCAATTACACACTAAAATGGCTTTACCATGATTAGCGTGGGACACGGGGAGGCCAGTCACCAGCCACTCCGGTGGATGGAGGTGACCTCAGCCCCCGACCCCGCAGCGGGGCTGCCGCTTCCGCAGAAAACCGTGCTGGTGCGCGCAGGCAGGCATTGCTCGGTCCCCATGGGCAAGCCAATGAGACGCGATCGCGTCTGCCAGCCCGAGACCAACTCCGGAGTGTGCGCATGTGTGTAAGCGCACGTGTGTGTGCACGTGTGCGTGTGTGCGTGTGTGCATGTGTGCGTGTGTGCATGTGTGCGTGTGTGTGTTTTCCCTCACACCGAGCAATTCTCCAACACCATCTGGGTGCCCCACACGTCATCTCAGTTCTGACACTATCCCCCTGGAGACAACATCAGACCCCACAGGTTAAGGGCTCAGCCCCACTCTGGACACCGGTCACAAGGGCAGGGGTCGCCAGGGCTTCTGACGGAGGGTGACACGCGGCGGGCTCCAGCCACCCCCTCCTGGCATTCCATTAATTTATTAGAGGACTCAGAATCCAGGGAACACTTTCCCACGGGGCTGCCATGTATCATGAGAGGCAATAACTCGGGCCGGCCGGGTGAAGAGAGGCACAGGTGAGGTTTGGGGGGGGCGTCCTTGTCCTCTGGGAGTGCCGCTGTCCCCGACTCTCCACGTGCTCCCCGGCGGATGCTCTCCGAACCCCGTCCTGAGGGGACTTTATGGAGGCGTCATGTGATTGCTCGATTAAACCATCGGCCATCGGCGGTAGATTTAACCTCGGCCCTCTCCCCTCCCTGGAGGGTGGGGTGGGACCGAAAATTCCCAGCCATCCTCTGATGACAGGGTTGGCCCCAGTGTCAACCAGCCTCCCTCTCCGGTGCTTTCCAGAAGTCACCTTATTCACATAACGAAGGCACCTTGCTCTCTGTCACCACTTAGGACCTTCCCAGGGTTTTAGGAGCTGTGTTCCAGAGGGAGGGCCACAACCAACTCTACGTTTCTTCTTATAAATCGAGGGCTCGGAGCCGGGGTGGGGACCGTCCCTGCGCGTGACGCCCCCGGAAGCAGCGAGTGCGTCAGAGCACAGGTGCCATGCTCTGACCCTGACCTCTGCGGGTGTGGCAGCTCCTCCCCGGCCCTCCGTCCCCTCCCTGTGAGGACTGTCCAGAGAGGACAGGAGACGAGGCGGCGGGTCAGGAAGCGGAGGAAGCGGAGGAAGCCCTCGGCAAACGACAGCGGTCATGTCGCCAGAGCAGGGGCCGCGTCACGGCAATGCCCTTCCACGCTTCGTGTTATTCCGTCTTATTTTGCGATCTCACTTTTCGGGCTATAAATCTGATATTCAACCAAAGACGGCACGTTCCATCAGAGTCTCTGCTTCATAGCTTGGTCTTTTATTCTGACATTGTCTAAAACACCCTGCGGCACATCGAAGCGTTCAATACCCCCTTCGCGAGTTAAAGGGATTTTCACACCAATGGCATTAGCATTTATTATGCATTTCCTTTGTGCTGGGCCCTGTGCTCAGTGTTTTACATGCTCCGTCTCAGTTCATCGCGGCAAACAGCCCTGAAACGTAAATACTCTATGAATGAAATACATTTTTGATGAGTGGCGAGGATGCTGCTTCGGTTGCCACGGCAACAGAGATCCGGCACCGCAAATCCGGCTTCGGGAGCCACGATCTCTGTTTCGCTCTCCTCTCCGACCTCGGGTTTGATGCGCCCTTAAAGGTACTCGAAGGCAGGCAGCCGCGTCCCGGGCCCTGCCCGTGCCCTGTCGTCAAAGTCATCGGTCCCCCAGACTAAACGCACATGTGCTAGAACCTGGACCATCAAAATACCGGATGGCGCCCCTCGGCGAGCGGAGATGCACAGACCTGAGGGTCTCCGGACGTGCCCGAAACCTGTGCAACCGAAAAGGGAACGTCGATGTGTGTTTGGGGAGTTTGGCTTCGCGTCCATCCTCGGGTGACTGAGAACGCTGGTTTTCAGCGCCATCGGCAGGCTGCAGCACGGACGGGTCAATGTTTGCACGAGAGCTTCGTATAAATTTGAGCTGGCAGGAAACGGCCGCCCACGGACTTCGGTGGCGTCTGCTCAGGCCTCCTGGCAGCCCAGATGGGCGCAGACGTCTCCTGCACGCCGACGGCCTGTGTTTGAAAAGGAATTGGGTGTAAAAACGTCCTTAGCAAGAGGTAGGAGCAGTTTCACCCTTTAATACTGACTCGTGCACCCGAGCTTATAATAAAGCTCTGATGATCGGTCAAGGCGGAAAGAAGGAATGTATACCATCGAGTGAAGAGATACAGGCAACTTTATACGAATACGCGTGGATGTGCTACGATTTTCTGATTATTAAAATGCCTGCCTGTCTGTCTGTCCACCCACATGTCCATACACATCTACATCCTTTTAGTTCCGTTTTTCTGGGAAACCCTGACTAAGACAATGACTTTGAGCAATTTTCCACATATTTGCTGATTCCTCGTATTTCCTTACTTTTGAGTGACCGGCGCGTGTTCTGTGGGTGTGTATATGTAGGGCGTTCTTACTGATTGCCATAAATCCTACACATTTCTATAGTATTTCTAAGTAACTCTTCAAATGTCCTCACCAACCTGTCTCCTGGAAATCCCAAGAGACTGTCAGAAACACTAAAGTTGAACTAAGACTTAAAAAGAAATTCTGATTCAGAGAAGAATGAAAAGAATGAATAACCAGAGTATAGAGGACGTGGTGCCTCTTCCTCTGGGTCAGAAAGCAAGCTCCGTGTTTAGTCCTCTCTGCACCGGGCGCTCTTTTAGCTTTGTCCCCTGGCCACGTCCCCAACTGGACACAGGTCCTCCGCGGTGCTACAGCCCGCCATCACTGGGCGGTTTGATGGCACAGGACGGCGGGTTTTTATTTGCATGGGAGAGACTCTCCATAAAATAACTAACTCTGAAAGCCACCGTCAAGAGAAGCCAATGCCCTGTTATTAGAAGCCAAGAGGCTAGCATGGATCTTTAACTAGGGGCTGGCTTCAGGGCGGCAGGCCTGCCCGGGACGCCCCCTTCCTGTGGGCTGTCCCCCACTGAGAGTGTTGGTTCCTCCCAGCTCCGGGCTTAGAGAAGCGGGGACCGCAGAATGTCACAGCAGCGTTTTCTTCAGTCCGCAGCTGCTCCCTGTCTGGCACCTTCCTGTTTACCACAGTCCCCTGTCCCTACACTGGGTGACAGGAGGTTCCCGCCCGCCATGAGCTCTTAAAGCCTTGGGAGCTGGAAGAGGAGTAAACAAGCCTGGGACTCCGTGTGACAGCTCCTCTCCCCAGCTGTGCTTCTTACCGACTGACTGAGCCGCTTCGGGTTTTCTAGGCAGGATTTCCTTGAAACACTCAAAAGACCTCCACTTTTGTGTCAGCCAGAACAGAAAATGGTGCCTGGCCGCCCTCCCTCGTGTCCCTTGTGGCTGACCACAGGTCGGCGTGTCAGATGTAGAGGAGGAACGAAATAAAATCTCCGGCGTTTACACTCTTACTTTTCCCCCTGTTAAAACGACGTAAGTATAAAAAAAAAAATGTGCATCATCAATGGTGGTGAGAGTCAGGGGAGTGAATTATCTGTTTTAAACTAAATATAAATAATTCCTGTTTCCCATAAGAGCACATGTTATTCTGGATGTTTGATATCATTCATAGCACAGAGGAATTGATAATATTACCAAAAGATAGCCATACATATATTTCTAGTTTCCATTTTCTACCATAAAAAAAAAAAATGCTGGTAGAGTTTTTTTCTTTTTTAAATTATTTTAACAAAACCACTTCCTTTAAAGATGCATGATACAGCGCAGACTGCCGCTCCTTGAAAAACACATCTGTGCAAAATTGCCACAGAAGGTCCCCTAACACCTCACGTCCTTCTTCAAGGGCACAGCTTGTGTTATAATGGTCACTAGAAGGAGCTTCCAGATTTGCAAGAGAAATTTTTGTATGGAACATTAGTTTAGCTAGAACTGCGGTTTGGGACGGGAGACATGACAATTAAACCCTAAACTAGAAGATTTTACAGCGATGTGATTATATTTACAGGGCCACAAATATTTTTTTTTGGTACTTATTGGTACATGTCTGCTTCCTCCAAAGATTTGAGGTTGCCTCAGCGAAAAGCACACAGAAAATAGAAACGAAGAGCATCAGCCGAAGCTTGAAAAGATTGAGGTCCAGCGGCAGATCGCCACCGGCTCCTCCGGGATGGCGGGCATTCTAAGTCTCATAAGCTCTCTGGGCCACCGCAGGCTAAGGAAGGCAGATTGTGTGCTGGAAAGAATCTGGCCTGATCACAGGCCTCGGGCTACTCCATCCACTGCCGGGGGCTTCCTCTGCCATCAGCAAGAGGGACCAGAAGACAAGGGGTGACTCGGGGACCGGCAGGTGGATGGAGCAGAGACACGCTGTGCTGTGCACGGTCCTGCGGCCAGAGCTGAGGGTGTGAATTCACACTTTGCCTCCGGAGGCTCAGTCCAGATGAGGGGGAGGGCGTCCAGCCTGCATAGGACGTGAGGGTGTTGGACCAGGGAGAGGTGTCCAGCCCCGCAGGGACACGCGGGCCGTGATGGAGGAAGGCCCTGTGCAGTGGGATGCTGCATCAGGCGGGCTGGGAGGCGCGGGAAGCCCGAGGCATGTGGTGAGGGGCCGGGTGGGGGACACCGGGCTACAGGGTCACCGACCCCGCCCCTGGCCGTGGACTGCAGCTTCTGGCCCTGCCCTTCTGCCTCCACGCCCGCACCTCCTCCAGCCTCCTCCCTCCTAACCGAGGGCAGCGCGTAAGCACCAAGCTGATGGAGGTCAGCAAACCAGGCCCAGAAACGGCTCAATTGTGCCCGGTGGGGCTCATCCTGGGCTCTCGTCCCACCCTGGGGGACCATTTTGGCGTTACTCAGTAGATGGCTGGATAGCCACCGGAGAACCCGCAGCTGTAACCAGCTTTGTGACTTAGAAGACACCATTTCCCCAAATCAAATACATTGTTTATAAAACAACTCTTCCCCGTGGGGCACAGATTGGGTGAGCGACGACGCTGATGAACGTCGGAAGCTGCCTCGAGCTTAAGCAGCACACTCTTATTTACTTACTAATGACTTTATGTGGTCAGCAAGTGCTTAGTCGTCCCTTACTCCATTTGGGGCACTATGCCAAGCTAGCAAAGGCATTGCAGGACGGTGGCAATGTGACTGGGACTCTAGTGGCCAAGGTGGAGAAAGGCGGGAAGGTCTGGCAGAACCGACAGGAAATGGTAGTCGGCCAGGTGTGTGGGGGCGGGGAGGGGCGTGAGTAAGAAGGGCTCTAAGTTGGAGCCTGGACAGCGGGAGTGGCAGTGGGGCTGCTCCCTGGGACAGAGGTGACCAGGGAAGGGTGTGATTCTATTGACATAATCACCTGCCTAGCCGAGGGTTTGTCCTGCGGCCACACTACACTTGGGCAGTCGGTCACACAGCCCAGCAGAGAGGTCAAGTATGCAGTGAATTTATGTCTGGGCTCAGAAAAGGCGTCTTGACTGGAAATACAAACAATGATTCATGTTTTTCAGAGCCATATGCCTGAGCTAGGTTACCTGGGGGAGAAGCTGTCGGACAGAAAAGGGCGGATCAAGAATCTATCTTCCGACAGACATCGAGGAGACGAGGAAGAGCTAGCAAAACAGGCTTGGAAGAAGCAGCCGGTAATATGGAAGATTGGGAAATAATAACGGGCCTCGAGGGGAAATGTACCATCCACTGCGTCAAACACACCTAAAAGTTCAAATGAAATAATTCCGAAGACGTGAATGTTGGGTTTAGCAACTGGAGGAACACTGCTGACCTGATGACAGCACTTCTCTGTGGAATGGGAGGAACAGAACCCTGGCGAGGGGAATTGTTAAACTTAATACATGGTAGGAAGAAGGCACGATATCTCCATCTGTCCATCCATGCGTCCATGCCTCCATCCACCCACCCATCCAGCCATCCCTCCATATCCACCCACCCATCCATCCATCCATCCATCCATCCATCCATCCACTCACCCACCTACCCATCCATCCATCCATCCATCCACGCATGCATGCATGCATCCACCCACCCCTCCATCCACTCATCCATCTACTCATCCCTTTCCATCCATCCACCCGTCCATCTATCTGTCTATCATTGTGCCCCATGAGAGAGCCCTGGCTTAGAGAGACGGTGCTGTCTAGCCCACCATTTGGCGAGTGCTGTTTGAAGTAACTGTTATGCATCCAAGTGATAAGGAATAAAACCTCAAGAAAGAGATCAGGCTTGATATAACAATACGGGATACCGTGGGAGGTGGTGGGCTCACTGAGGGAAAGACTTCATGGGGAGCAAGGAGAGGGTCATGAGGGGAAGCCAAGTGGTCAGGGACCGAAGGAGTATTCAGAGGAGCCAGAGAGGAAATATAAGCTTTCCTCAGAGATCTAGTTCGGGGACCAGGCTGATGAACTACAAGAGCACATTTCAGGTTATTTAAGCAGATTTAAGCCAAGCTGCAGGACAGAGGAAGTAAGTGTACCCACTGTGACTTGTGATTGCAGAAGAATCGTCACGTGCCCGCAGGCTGCAGCCTTCAGCACTCACAGCAGGTGAGCCCAGTGAGGCTGTGCTCTTGCTCTGTGACTCAGCGTCTGAGATGTCCGGCAGCAGGGCAGCCATTCAGGACAGCTGACCCGCCTTCTTTCTGATAAGTCACAGGCTCTTCTCCTCAAAGACAGGATCAAAGGTGCAAGGAGTCCACCTACGGTTTTCCTCTAAGAAAAGATAGGAAGTTGGGAAGAACCAAAGCTAAGGAAAACGGGGTATGAAAAGTGGGAGGAAAACACATCCTTCGATACGCTCGGAGTTGTTCAAAATCGTGCAAGAACAATTATTCTTCTTTATAACGGCCCACTTTGGTGGGGAGTGGGGGTGGGGAAGGGAGTTGGAAAAGAGTAATTGGTTGGCTTCCGAGCCGAGGACCGTGATCTGACCGTCTTGCCATAAAACACCTTCTTTTAGGCTCTCCGCAGAGTCCCCTCTCGAAGGTTTCCCGCTGGGCACCTGGTACAATCTCCTCCTGGCATTTAGGATCCCAAAGTCTACGCCATCAGGGCTTTACCTATGTCCCTCTGCTTCCTACCGAGTCACTCCTCAAGTGGTGGGCACAGAGGTCGCCATGGCCTTGTGTGACCACGGGTGAAGGAACGCGAGAAACACTTGCTGGGTGGTGTCTCAAAAAATATTACACCATCACATGGCAAATCCCAATTTCAACGTCCCTCCAGCTAAAAACGGTCATTGTGTTATCTTCACTCTGTGACCAGCTTTGTGGGCTTCGTTTCCCCGACCTTCTCACATTGCTTATCCTCAGTCGGCCCATCATTTCCATTCACCCCACCCAATAACACCTACTCTCCCTCTGCAACTGTCTCATTAAAATATATATATATATAGTGGTCCTTAGACACTTCTCTGAAACAATAGCATCGCAGGCAACAGAGAGTCTCTTCCTAAAAAAGATTGATTAAACAAACACAAACAGCTGAAAAGACACTTGAATATATAGGTCAGTTAGCAAGTCACAATTGAAAAAAAAATTCAACGAGAGGGTTTCACATTCAGAAATACGATATTTGAAGGGATACCCGGAAGTCGTTTTTCCATGTAAGACTCACTTTTGAAAGTAACTTAGATTACATGACCGAAAAGCGTACTCATTAGCAAAAACGAAATCCAGGCTGACGCAATGATGTGGGTAACACTGGGCTCCAGGGACTGGCCTTAGAGCTGCAGAGATTCGTGACTTTTAAAACTAGATAAGAAAAACGTCATTAACTTTACCAGAAAAATAAAGGAACGATTCCTGACTCCCATAGAGACTAAGGCAGTCACCTTCAAAGAAAGTTTCCTTTCTTTGAAAGGTCTTCTCAACACATAACGTTACTGTCCATCTTTTTAGCTAACCGACTAGCCTTTATTAATGGCTTAAATATGTTTTGATACAAATTAACTGAAATGACTACAAATAAATATATTTATGGGCCCAAAACTTTGACCTGAGTTTTTAAAAAAAAAAAAAAAAAAAGGCCACATTATAGAATCTGAAGATTAAATGATAAGTGAGATTAAAAGTTTCCATCATGTTCGAAAGGCTTTTTTTTTTCAATTTTTACTTAGATCTTTACTAAAATACTACCGAATTTATATAGTCAGTGTTATTTGATTTCTTAGAACTAGAGCAACTGGAAATTTTTTTTTACCAGAACAGGATTTCCTTGTTTTTGAGAAAGCCACAGACATCAAATACATACTGCTCACCCCAGGCTGCAGTCATGCAGATTGCTTTATCAGTGTTTTGTTTCCACGGATTTCTTTTTCTTCTTTCTTTTTTCATTTACTGAAGGAGTAATGGGGACCCTTAAGGTTATGGCCAAGACATGGAAGACAGGTCTCTCCAAGGGTTGTTTTGTATGTTCATTTGTTTTATTTTGTTTCTGTTTCCTTCTATGTTGATTTTCAAGAAGAAAAACGTAAATGAAACTTTTAGAGCTTTCTTTCTTTTACAGAGAGAGAAAATGCATCTCCTGATGGTTGAGAAAGGTTCCTTCCCTTTTATCTTAAGCAATCAGCCACCCAGAGGGAAAATTCCAGGAATGCTGGCAAACACGTCGCTGGGATTTGAGTGTGCTGGTCTGTCCATGGAGGGGCGAAGCGAGCTGCTGATTTGCTATTTTCATCGTGTTTCAGGAGGAAGTGGGCTCCTTTATCTCTGATTTACCCCGTGCCTTCTTCTTAGTACAACGTGAGCTCCAAGCAAACCGTGTTGCAGTACCAGGTACAGTCAGGACTAGGAGGTCTGCGACAGAAAGAGGTGTTTTATCATTTGAAGCTATAGACTGACCTTAGCATTTCTATTTTAACTCCAATACCTTCTTCCTCAATATCAAACCGTGCTGTGATTAATAACCTTGCACAACTACTTCTGAAAGTGGGGACAAATATCAAACGTGTAGTCTAGTCTTTCTGAAAAACAAAAGCCAAATTAGCTTCTTTAAAAAAGACACCTTGACTTGTCCGTTGCATCTCTCCATAGGTCTCTAACTTCCCAGTAGAGGTAAGGGGGGCAGGCGTGTGGCATACAGAGCTTTTACATTTCTTTAATCAATTATTTCAGCCTCCTGAAAATTAGTTTATTTTTGTTAATTTTTCTATGACCAGGAATCCAGCCTAATTAGCCCCAGTTCCAAATGCGCCCCATTCAGAAGTGTGCATGAATCACAGATCTCATCACCTGACACAGCCAGGCCCACTTTCTCCAGGAAGGCTGCCTCACTGACTTGTTTCCAGGTGACAAGTTTTCATATGGGGCAGGGGGGGTGGGGGGAGCATTTGTGTGTCCTGATTCAATCAAGATCAAAATAGTAATTTACTAACTGAGACCTGACCTGGTGCCCTGCAGAGGAAGCAGCCAGTTTTGTGGAACCAGCACACGCTTACTGTCACCCGCTCTGTGGCACGTGCCACGGGCGCTTGTGAACACAGGTGAGTGGGGCCGCAGAAAGCTCGTGCCCACGGCCGCTCCCAGGAGAGACAGGGACACAGCACACACCACCACTAAGGGGGCAGGAGAAAGATCGGGTCTTAATGCAGCCTGAGGACACGTGCAGGACAGTGACCTGCTAGATCCCGCCCCTGGAGTATGGTAGAGAGCAGGGGGTACAAGCGCTGCTTGTGTTTAAAATTGTTGTTAATAAAAACTGCTATGATTAAAACACTGATAAGTGCTAAAAGAAAGTGCAAAAACCAAGAACGACCATATTTTTCCAACATAAACTTATTATATTTTTCAAAGTCTTAGCCACGATCAAATGTTGAATATTTATTGACTAACTCTTTTTTAAAACTCTTCAATTTACCATTTATATTCTCTTTCCACAGCCAGGCAGAAATACTGAAAACATGAAACCCTAGATGGATGATAATAAAAACCGTTCTTAGGATTAAAAGTCACATTAAATAAGTCCAGAGGCAAGAAACTCTATGCATAAATATGTCACGTTTAGTCGATCATTTGAAAAGTCCAAAAAATATTATCTCTTCGCCCTAATGAAATTATGGGAAGACATAAAATTTACTTGAACCTTTTAACCTTAGCCAAGATCTGATACCAAATGCAAAATGAAGGGCAAACTTATGTATTTTTCCAGCTAATAAAACTGCCAAAGAGCATCACAAAGTCTGGTAGCTAATTTCGTGCTTATACTTTCACAATTGAATGTCTGGATCCCATCGGTGGGCCAAGGTTACAGCGAGTGGAGACAGCCACGTGACCTGGGCACAGGCGGTAAGCGACGCGTGGTCTCTGGATAAATAGAAACAGTAAGAAAACCAGCTAAAATCAGTCTACTTTCTCTTTCCCCAGGAGCTGGCAACTGCACACAATGTCAGCGATCGAGGCTCTGTCATGGAGAGGACCTCTGCCATCCGACTCATCACCCACCCCAAGCCACCGACTCGATCTGTCCCCCGTGTCCAGGCCGGGAGGGAACTCCAAACGACCTGCGAAACATTCGCCCACATTATCACTTGCCGATAATCATCAGAAACTTAAGCACACGCAGAAAATCTCCCTTCGAGCGAACAGACGTAAGACCGTCCCGGACTGCGTTCAGGCGATGCTGTGGGCGGGATTCTCCTGGGCGGTTCACGCTCGGGCGATGCGTTGTCTAAAAGTCGCAAGCAGGCATTTAGGCAGACAACCCCAGAGTTTCCGGGGAACCCTACGACTCGCTAATTGTTAGCATTCAGTATTTCGAGTGAACATGTTTTCGAATACATTATTCAAAATATTGCCACAGCTGTCTTGTCTCATTAGTAAAAATAGTTTCTGATGGGTTTCAACCACCATGATTGAAAGACGTGATGCGCGCCGTGGTAATGCGGAAATCTATTTGCTTAAGGCGAGCTGTGAACACTTTTGAAGTGCTGTTTTTTTGCAGCTAATTTATTCATTGTGATATGTGGAAATGCATGCCCTCGCTGTTGCAACATGAAAAATGTTAAGAAAGATGCAATATTCCAGGCGTGCCACCGTGGGCCGAGTGAGAAGTCAGATGGAAAAACACACCGAAGGGGATCGCGCCCGTCAGCCTCTGCGGAGAGCGGGAGTTGGCATGGACACACGCATACAGTCGGTGCTTACTAAGTACACATGGATACAGCCGGCGCTTAATATGCATACATGTATACAGCTGGTATCTTATATAAAAGTATACAGCCGGTGTTTAATATGCGTACGTGTATACAGCTGGTGCTTAATCTGCAAACATGTCCAGAGTCAGAGCTTACCCTGCAAACACTCAGGGCTAGGACAAGCTGCATGTCGAACCTGGATGCACACTGAGATGTAGACTGTTTGGCGGTGAACGGCCATGGGTCGTTTCTGCTGTTTTGCTGCTGAGAAACGGACGTGAGACGTAAAAACGGGTGGACCGCGCAGGCCGAGCAGCTCTAACGTGTAACCCTGCGCCACCGAAGAAGCTCACCCCGTGTCCCAGCCCTGCTCCCTATGCATACATGTATACAGCTGGTATCTTATATAAAAGTATACAGCCGGTGTTTAATATGTGCACGTGTTAAGACAAAAATGTGTTACGTCCAAAGGCAAAGGAAGGAAGTAGATGACGCAGCGTGTTTTCTGAGCCCGCGTGTCATGCCGACTGTCTCTGCACACGCGTGCACACGCCGACCATGTCTCTCCACACACACACACACACACGCGCGCGCGCGCGCCGGGTGGACTTCGGACTTGACCTCACACAGTCATTCTTTCTCTCGCATGTTTCAGGAGCACTGGCTACGTGTCAGGCAGCGTGCTGGGCGCCAGGGAGAGAAAAACACGGACTAGGCCCCAGGCCCTCGATCGGCGAGGCCGAGGACACCAGAAGGCCCTCAGGTGACGTAAAATGGCAAACTCAGATTAGCCAAGGCTGTTTCAAACACACGATCGCTAGGACAGAGGGATGCTCCGTACTCTCTGTCAAACTGTGTGGCGAAGGACCAGCTTAGATTTTGCTCGCTTATTTGTCTTAAAAACTTCTGGTCTGATAATCCTGTGAATTACAATAAAACTAAATTACTAGAAAAACGAAATTAGGAAAAAGCATGCAAAATGCAAGCCAATCCTTTCGTTGCTAGATTCACTGACATACAGTCACTCTGTCAAATTACTGTACAACTCTCAGAAAGCTGCATCTCTGTTTCTGTGCGTGGCGTGTCACTGGCCAATAACCGAGAGTTGCAGACGGCCACCGGTCCACGCATCGCGCCCTAAGTGACCCCACCTCGGACTCTCCTGGGATTTGGCCGATGATGGAGAAGCGTAGGCAGTTACACTTCACTGCGGTAGGTGCGAAACTAGTTGGCTGTATAGTGACAGAGTTGATTTGTGGGTCAGTCACTGTTAGTCTGAAAGGAGTATTTGGAGAGCTCAATTTTACTTGCTGGCAATGAAGTGGAAGAGGGCCTGGCACATGATGAGCACATAACGAATGCATGCCGGATAAACGAATCCGCGAATGAGCCGACGGCCCGTGCTGAGTGGACCGCGGAGACGGAATCAGACCGCCCGACGCACACGCACGAGTGGGGACCCAATGCCATCGGATAATCAAACACAGATGCAAAAGTTGTGAGCGTTTAGCGATTAATCAGATGAAACGTAACAACCAAGGAAAGTGTAGATTCGCCGCCTCTAGAGAAAAGCGAACAGCATAGCGTCACGACTGTGAATAAAACGCCGAAGGCTGGCGGCCATTGCGGATGGCGAGCTGAACAGTGAGACGAAGCCGCCGGCTTAAATGTCATCAGGACAAGCGCGGTGTCCACGGCGAGCAAAGCCGTAGCCCTGAAACACTCAGGTCAGGGCGAACCGTCTTACAAGAGGTTTGCGTAGATGACGGTCCATGTCGGCAAGCGTGAGCGGCGACAGGTGTGGAGATGAGGCGGCGGGGAGTATGGTGTGGGGACGAGTGACATTTAATCCGGCGAGGCCGATCCCGGCTGGACGAGAACCGTCCTCCGGTTCCCCAGACTCTGTCTCGTGCCGAGGACGGCAGGTCTCTCTTCTCGAAGCGGCCGTGGGATTGTAATGTCGACGGAAGGAAACAGTTTTCATCGATGAAGCTGGTCTGGAACTAAACGGAGCACCGCCTTTGGGGGCGGTGGGCCCCCCATCACGGGGACGGCCGTGGGGTAGCGAGGAGTCCTCATTCGGGCGGAATTCTTCATGGCAGAGGCCAATCTTTTGCTAAAGAAATGTTTACTGAGTTGCTGCTTTGGGCCTGCCGGGTTGCAGGCGCTGGGGACACGGCGGGGACAGCGGACCTCGGAGAGCGCATGTCCAGCTGGGCACCGAGAGCACCCGCTGGACAGGAGCTGATCCGTGTTTCTGTCCACACCGGCGAGACCGTTCTCAGAGGGTGGGACCTCGGGGGAGGTGGGCGTTGGATGACGAGGTGCCTCTCGCCCGGGCCAAGGCTCGGGGCTGGGAGCGTGGGTCACGGAGACGGTTTCCAGGCCGGGCCATTTCCCATAGCGAGAGGAAGGAGGGAAGCTTCTAGTCTCAGTGCACGTGCGAAGGCCAAGGCGGCCACAGGGTGCTGGGTGCCCGAAGCGGGGAAGTGTGCAGACGCCCAGCCACACGGGCCACGGACCAACGTCCCCAGGAGGCCCCGGAGGCGGCTCGTAGTGCTGTGCGCCCCGTCGTTCCCTGTGGTCAAGGCGGCCAGACCTCACCGAAGGCCACGTCCCTGTTCAGTGAGCTCACGCACCGCGGTCCAGAGCAGGGGACGAGAGCACCCATGTGGGACAAGGGTCGAGAGGTGACAAATGTGAGCGATGGAGCGTTTAACTGGAGCCACTGAGCCGCCTGGAAGAAGCGAGGCCGGGAGGACGAA
>NW_006440214.1:991907-1001112 GCF_000325575.1 Pteropus alecto | reverse complement strand
TGGATGAATCGAGGCCGTGAGGATGAAACCGGATGCGTAAAAGGATCTTTAGAGTAAGGAAAGAATCACGGCAAACTCGTTATTTTTAATTGACAGACACTAAACAAATCCCTAAACTCCAGAAAAACAATGCACTTTACTGACGAGCTCCCTGACGCGGGCTGCACTGCTGCTCTTCAAGCCTCCTCAGGCACGTGCTCCTCCGTAGCGTCTTCATATGCCGAAGAATTTCAAACATTTTTCTCGAACGAAAGCAGATAATTTAGTCTTTCTTCTAGCGTAGGTGATCGAAACGTGTTTATCATTGATACGTGAGACATTTCGTTCTTCCTCATAACTCGTTGTTGTCAATTATTAGGATGGTTATCAAATTCTTAAAAAGGCCGAGTTTCGTTCCTATGGGATCTCTATGGTGTCGAAGAATTTTCCACACACTGGCTTCTGGCTCTGCTGACGTCGAGTTAGTGTCTACGTCTCGCCTCGCAATTCCTGATGACGATACCATGGGGCGTACGGGTACGACACTGTGACCTCCGGCCTACACCTCGGTGCTCTATACACAGAAAGCAGAGGGGTTTCTGGAAGCCATCTGAATCTTTGGAGCATCGGAAGTCCTTGCAAGGAGCACACTCTGCCGTGACGCAGGTTCCTGGGTCGGGGATGCCCCGACTGAGCTGACCTCATCCTGATCCATCCCTCTACGTCGACGAGGTCCTTCCAGACCCGACGCCAGCAGCGTGGCTTTGCAGAAGCTGACGATGACTGTGCGGAGCCAAGAGACCAGTAAATGGGCCAGAAGGAGAGAGAGTCTTTTTAATTTTACTTGACCTTTCAAAATGGTAAGAAACAACCCAGAGAAGGAAAAGGCAGATCGTGTAGTTTCGTCTCTGGATGGCTTAGCTTAAGACTGCGGTAAGCGTCTGAGGGGCGTACCCCGTCTCCGAGGACACGGGGCGGCGGGGGAAAAGCGCGCAGTGCTTTCGAGTGGGCAGACGACATTTCTAATACGCGCGGAGCCGAGTTCTCGAAGCCAACTACAAAGAATCTGTGGCGTGACGACTGCTCGGTCACCGGCTGGCGTCAGTCAACCGGTGAAGCCAGACGGGCCAGCTGGTCCAGACGGGAGGGACGGCTTCGGCCACCCCGAGAACTCCTTGTGCTTGAGAGAGCGTGGCAGCTACCCAGGCCACGTGCCAACACCGGCCATGACGGGAGCCGCGGTCGGGCCCGTGCCCTGACAAGGCCTCCAGTGGGGGCCGCCGCGCTGATCCGATTTCTGTATTTGTATGAAATTACTTCCTCGGCAGGCGGCCAAATGCAGAAGATTTAGTGTTTCGTTCTTTCTGTGAATACCTCACTCCGCCCTTTTCTTAACGTGAATGTTCTAAGCTGTTGACGGAAGGACATTATCTTCTAAGATGAGTTAAACTCACAGGACCGGACCGTGGCTCAAAGGTTCGAAACGCACGGGCCGCCGTCGGCATCTTTCGTCCGTCGTCCGGCATAGCCTCGGAAGTTCACGGGGCCTTGAGCTGGCCCTTCCCCGCGAGGTCAGAAAAGACAAGCTCTTTCTGGGTTTTCACGTGACAGGACTGTTCTTCTGCGGGGACTTAGTCGGCACCCACTCTATCTGTGTACCTTAGACCTTCTGGTCTGTTCTGTCAGTGCCGACATCATTTAGAAAAAATACTTCCGTTTCGTATCCCTCCCCTCTTCACAGTTTGAATGCGGGTGTGAGTCACAGGGTCGTAGCCATGTGGACGCTCGAGGTATCACGTTAGTGACAGGCACTCTGCAGGATTTAGCCCTGAGCCAAGCCCCTTTTCCCGATCTCGTGACCCGAATTTCTTTGGTTATCTCATTCATTTTCATCTTCTCGATGTGGATCAGACTTCAGTTCAAAACAGACAGGTGTCTCAAGTCGTTCCGTGTGTCAGGATGCCTTGATGAGAACAAGGCGCGACGTTTTCCTGCAAGTATGGACTGTTGCCGAAGGCGGGAAGTCCGGTGCCATCTCCAGATGTGCGGGGGGCCCGGGGCTCCCCGACACCTGTCGGCTTCGCTTCGCCGCACGTGGCCTTTGACAGGCCGCTGACGCGCTTTCCCGGCTCACGCGGAATTGCGATTTCTTCTCAATCGCTTTGTGAGTTTCCGTGGTGACGACGCTGGGTTAGGTCACTTGTTCTAAAACCAGATGGCTCTGTTTCCTGTGCTGCCGTGGGTCGGGGTGACTGGCTCTGAGCCTGCCCGCTGGCCGGTGTCTCCATGTAATAATGAAATATAACAAATAATAGCAACGCTAATCCGCCTGGACAGCGCCGCGGGAATGGCTGACTGCCTCACTGATCAGACGACCCTCGGGGTGGACACACTCATCCCCATCCTCAGGAGTGTGGCCTGCTGACGGTCAGCAGCTGCGTCCCTCCCCAGGATCTCACCGCTCTGACCCCAAGGAGTTGTCACACCCAAGGACAACTGAATCTGGTGGCACTTCTGAAGAGGTGACGAAGGCCTGGGCTCTTTGTCTCCATTCGCCGGCCTCTGCGGGCTCCCAGCTCAGACCCGTGGGGTTCCCAGCAGAGGCCCCTGCTTCATGAGCCCACCTCCCTCGTTTGTATTAAAAGAAGTGACAGCCCACTTAAAGAAAGAAATAATATTCATCGACAGCCAGGGAGGGCTGGATCCCAGTGAGAGACTATCTCTCGCTCCCTCCCGTACGTGACCCCCTGGAAAACGTATGTGGGAGGAAGTATTTCTCTGTAAGGACAGGGTTTGAAGCTCTCTGCTGAGGGGGTCCCCCACCCCCGTCGGCCCCATCGCTAGAGGCCAAGCGTTGCCATGGAAAGGGCAGGTCTGGAGTCGATGGGTATGTGCCACTTCCTTGGCGTGTGGCCTCCCCACCAAGCCCCTTGAACCCCGCATGTCTCAATTTTCTAGCAGGACCAGGGAGACCATCTGTCATAGGGATCGAATGAGATGTGCTGATATTTTAGTGCCGTGTTCCATGCACGCTTTCTTAAAAAAAAAAAAAAATCGTCGATTCTAATTTATAAAAAATGAGATCCAAGGACAATCGTAACAATGTCGGCTGTCAATAAAAACGGAAATGTCGACGGACGCAGTGTTGATGCTGAGAAACGTCCTCACACGTTCCACGCGATCGGAAAGCCGGCGGGAGGCGGAGGCCCCTCAGGCTTGGTCTCTGTCGGCCTCCGTTCAAGTGCCAAGGGGGAGGTCGAGTCGGGACGTCCGTGCCACCCACGAGCCAGGTGCACGCGGTGGGGGCAGGAACCAGGGCTGGCCATGCGGGGTGCAGCAGGCGGCATCCGCTCCAGCGGAAGCAGGATACCGGCCCCATCTGACGACCCCGGACGTTTAAGTCCTCTCCTTCCTGCAAAACCCTCGGTGACCGTCCAGGGTGCACGACGTACAGGTGTGAGGGCTGCAGACACCAGAGGCAGCGTGCTTGTCATTTGTTCCTGTCCCGTGATCGTCTGCCTTGGATCCCTTCTCGAGGGGGAAGGAAAAGACTGTGAAATGTCCTCCTAGAAATAATTATGGGAAATGACAGTTTTCTATCTGAAAGTTCAGGAGCTAATCTTTGATTTAAGGACAAAAAAAATAAAGATGGTGTTTGGAAAACAGGAATGTGAGTTGTATGTTTTGACTTTTTTAAAATTCTCTCTCCGGAGGCAAGATCTGCTTAGTCGCAGAAGCCAAAGCTCTCCTCTTAGGAGTTTAAATCTGCAGAAACACATTACTAAGGAAGACTTAAATCCAGGGTTATGTGGAAACTAAACCTACACGGAGAAAACGAAAGTTCACTTTGGAAAATGGAAACCGGATGCAATGTAGCCAAGTGCCATCTGTAAAGGCTTTGTAAAGGCATAAAAGGATTAAAACATTCTGCCGAATCCCAGGTTGCCTCAGGTTCCCACCGGGAGGTGACTGCCACGTGACTCTGGAAGGTCTCCCACTAGGGACGGAGTCAGGACAAAAGCCTGGTGCCCCAAGGAGGGGCCCAGCACCCCGACTTCCTCCGCAGGTCTGCACCGCATTACGAAAATGCAAGTCACCTCTCCAGGGAGAACTAATGACAAACACAGCCCGGGGTTCGCGCACACCCGCCTGCACACACCACCCAGTGCCACAAGCCCGGCTCTGGGGGACTCTGCAGTGGGTTCTTGTCTTCGTAAACAGGGTCCACACGCACTATGACACCGCATTTTGATGTGACTTTTTCCTCCCCACCGCTCCTTTCTCTCCTGGGGGCGCCTGTCCTCTGAGGAGCTAGTTTGCCGTGTGTGCTCGCAGGTGGGAGGCAGACAGAAAGATTAGTGTGGGGAAGAGGCTTTTCGGTTAGTGTTCTTTGGTTTTGGGGTTGCCACCTTAAGCTGCAGGACTGACCAAAAGCAGAGCAGCGAGGGACATGAAAGGTGTGGCTGCCACGGGATGTCCCGCAGCAGAATCTGGGAAAATATGTGTTCATTCCAAAAGAAGCCCTCTCTTCACGCGAGGGGTAAGTTAGATGTTTAGCATTTGTTGCAAAAACGAAGGAAATCGAAATTTCTAAAACCTCCTTTCGAAGTTTCCTTGTGACTCAATACACTTAATGGCATGTTCCCCAAACTGTCCTTTTCCTAAAAGTGGAGCGGACGAAACTCTTAATGGAAGAGGTCCCTGGGCATGTAAATATACAATGTCTTCACTAAAAAGAGCACTGTCGCAAAGGTGATGACGATGATATTGCTGGCTTTTTTAAGTTCATAAATTTTGACTGCAAGTATTATGTATGATTTTTTTTCTTAAAGGGAGACAAATATCAGCAGCATTACTCATCAGCTTTCGATGGTGACGACGATTTTAGCTCTGGCTTAAGATTAAAGACTATCACAGGCAAACTCTCTGTTTTCAATTTATTTGGTTTATTAGTCATTCTAAGTTTGCTTTTCTTATGGGTAAAATATCAACAACTTCCTGAAAATGGTAGGAAATGTTAAAAAGGAGTATGTTTTCACAATTAGATTATATTTAAGAAATACAAATATTATCTTGCTGTTTTGTTTTTTTCTCGGTAGCTTAATTACATAGTACAAATCTTTTTGCATAAATAGCTTATTAGAGACCGACGCTGAGCTCAACCCCACACAGCAGTTGGCCTGAGCAGGCGTTGAAGTGTCCCCGTGTAATAACACGTTCCGATCCTCACACTGGGGGCCAGCCTCGCGGCAGCCGAGCAACACATTTATGTTTTGGGAAGATGAACAGGCATTTGCACCAGGGAGGTCCTACTGGGGTGAGGCTTGGCTCCTCCGTGTCCGTCTCCCCACGTCCCGTCCTCTGCGAAGTCGAACGCTCACCACTCACGTCCCCTCCAGGAGCCTCTCGAGGTGCAGAAGTGGCTCCCGAAGCAAGAGCGAACTTGGGGAAGGGGCTCCCTCCCCTCGTGGTGTCCGTGTGGCAGGCAGAGGATGCCCCACAGGGCAAACCTCGTACACTGTGAGTCGAGAGTTGGCTTCTTGAAGGGACAGCGTGGCATGTGCAGCTTCAACCGTGTCAGAGAGAAAAGGTCTGGTAATGTGCGGTGTCCCCTAGCGACACTGGCTCAGCCTGACGCTTGCCAATTCTCACGTGTTTGCTTATTTAAGTATCTAATAAAAACTGTATATTTGAGGCGTACGACATGATGACGTGACATGCGCATACATAGTTAAATGACCATTTCGGTCAAGCTAATTAGCACGTCGTCTCTTTGCACGGTACCCTTTGTGGTCAGTGTGAAGACAGCACCTGACATCTAGCCTCTTAGCAAATTTGCAGTATTCAATGCGGTGTTATTAATTATCGTTATCGTGCTGCCCATTAGATGTCTAGACTTATTCATCCTACGTAACTGGAATTTTGTGCCCTTATCAACGGCTCCCCGTGTCCCCCACCTCCACACCCCCACACGATCCAGTGACCCATTTCTGATATACCCAAAGGAAGTGAAGTCGGGATCTCAAAGAGACGTCTGCACCATCACGTTCACTGCAGCGTCACTCACAATGGCCAAGGTATGGACCCAACCTGAGTGTCCACCCATGGACGGATGGATAAAGAAGATGTGGTACCCACACACGACGGAATATTATTCAGCCACGAAAAAGGAGAGCCTTCCTTTGCCGTGATGGGCATGAACCCGAAAGACATTACACTAAGTGAAAAAAGCAGACACGGAGAGAAGAGACGGCATGACCTTCCCTGGATGTGGAAGTTACGAAAGTCGGTTACATGGAAGCAGAAGGCACCACGTGTTTGGTTCTGGTCACCAGCCCCCAAGAAAAATGATCTCATGTTGATGCGTAGCGGTCGATGAGTCACTCTGCACATCTAGCATCGCGAATAAACAAAAGCCATGTTCAGAGAATCTCGACTGAGGTACCTGTTCCTTTTTCCTCCTTTGGTATAAGTTATTTTTAACTAGAACACGCTAATTCCAGCATCCTGACGACTGTTGGGCCAGAAAGAAGCTGCAGCCACAGGAATTATGAATGGGATCGTTTTGAAAGAACCTTAGTAAAGGAAGGTCGATAATCTCCTGCTCAGGAGCGGGGGAGATGTCTGAGCTGCAGACCAAGTGATATGTCACACAACAGGGAGGCCACCCGGTCACCGCTTCCCGATGACGGCGTGTCTCACTTGGTATGACACCCTCCAGGTCCAGTCCGTCCACGTCGTCACAAATGGCAGGATCTTTTTTAAAGCTGAACAATATCCCGTAGTATAACATACACACCCATCAAGGCATCAAGTTGGACACCCTAAATATATACAATTGGTGTTTGTCAATTATTCCCCAATAAAGCTGGAAAAAAAAATGGGGAAAGGCCACGTTCAAAGCCATCGGCCTGACCAAGTGCTCTGGTGACAAGGGCCCCTCGGAGGACAAGGAAACTCGATTCATTTGGATTCCAAGTTTTTGGTGCAGGTCATGGCCAAACCCAGAGAATGAGCCATAGCAAGAGGGACCCCGACGTCTACTGCGGACTCGGGGTGACGATGACGTGCCAATACAGGTTCATCTTTAGTAAAAAGTGTTTCATTCTGGGGGAGGCTGTGCGTGTATGCGCCTGGGGTATGTGGGTGTCTATACGTTACTCTCAATTGCGCTTAACTACGAAGGACGGAGGGTCAGGGGCGGAGGGTGGCCGGCCTGCCCTTTATGCCCTGGGCCCCGTGGAGGCTGCGACTTGGGGAGTGAGGGCCCTGCACTTGCCGTGGGGGCTCAGGTGGCCTTGCCAGCCACGTCCTGATGAAGCGGTTGCTGCCTGCGTGGGTCGCACTTGGCGGATGGCGGGGAGCGCCCCGCGTGGGAGGCGCGGTCAGGCTACGTGTTTGTCCCCTCCCATCTCCTCCTGTCCGTTGTATGTTCCCCAAATATAAGTGCCTAAAATTACTCCCGGGACCCACAGAGGGAGTGGCCTGGACCTTTGTCCTCGTCCATCCTCCCTCGCTACCTGGACTGCTCACGCTCCTCCCCCGGAGTGTGCGGAAGCTTCACCGCAGACTCCAGAAGACTTAAGAAGCCGGGCCCTGAGACCCCGTGCAAAGGGCAAGTCAGCTCATGAGCTCTCCCGGCCCAGGGGCTCCGCGTCACCAGACAGGGCCACACGCCGAGGACTTCCCACGGGACCTGCCAGAAACGAGAGAATCCTGTCCCCGGCTTAGATTTCAGAGGTATCTGCACACCTGAGTGTCGTGCCCTGGCAAGCGGCCTGCCCTTCTTTTATAAGAGGAAAAAAACGGGTACAGGGGAAGGAGGATCAGTCCTGTCATCAGAAGGAAATCCCGCCGGCCCGGCGGAGGCCACACGCCGAGGACTTCCCACGGGACCTGCCAGAAACGAGAGAATCCTGTCCCCGGCTTAGATTTCAGAGGTATCTGCACACCTGAGTGTCGTGCCCTGGCAAGCGGCCTGCCCTTCTTTTATAAGAGGAAAAAAACGGGTACAGGGGAAGGAGGATCAGTCCTGTCATCAGAAGGAAATCCCGCCGGCCCGGCGGAGCCCATCGTGTGTGTACCGTTTGCTTACATGTCTAAAAAAAAAAAAAAAAATGGAAAGCCTTCTTTTCTTTCGTGTTTGGCTGACTCTTTCCGAAGACCCCTCCCGAAGCCTCGACAAGAGACGGTATTTTGTGTGCCTGGGGTCTTTTCAAAAATCACCCCATGATATTTGAGAGAAGAATCAGCTGGACTCTTTTTCTGTAAAAAAGGTGTTTAATTTTATACTCTGGGCAGCAGCACCAGCCGATGCGGAAGTGACCATCCTCAGCCAAAGAAAAAATCAGGAACTGAGTTGTTTTGACAGGGATTCAAAATGCGGATGGAATTCGGTGCACTGGCCTTTACCGCAGAAGGGCCCGTCGGCGCCCGGGATGCTTCTGTACTGAGTTTTTCTTACTCGTGAAGTCTCGAGGGCGCAGGTCCCTACGTGCACCCCTCCCTTACGATGGCGTGGGCCATGACAAGTGTGTGCGTGGCGGGCACGCCGTGCTGGTGTCCGGCCCCGGGCTGGTGTCCTGCCCACAGTGCCCGCCAGGGGACGAACAACGTCCAGGGGTTCTACGTCTACTGCCTGTTGACGCCTTGCCGCAGACCAAGAGCGGCCACCGCAGTGAGAATCCACTTTCCAGAGGGGTCCTACGGCACCCGGCCCTTCAGTGCCCCCGCCCCGATGGCAGAGTGGGACGGTGACGGGCGCAGTGCCCATGCAGCGGTCTGCGGCGGGGCTCACTGGACACCCGCACGCCTACTGCCCTCCGCAAGCCCTCTGCGGGAGCCAAGGCCTTTCCTGCCACTTAGGGGCAAAGGCTCCGCCTCTCTCCCCTCTGCGCTCAGCACTGAGACCGAAACTTCCAGAAGGAGCTTCAGAGGGTGGGGCCGAGCGGGGTCTGTCCCACACGCACACGGCTGCGGGATGTGGGTCATCAGGGCGTTTAGCTGCGCAGGGCAGGGGTGGCTTCGGCTGGGAAGGGACAGGCGGACCCCGCAGATGGGGCGGTGAAGTGGACGGTCACCGGGCAAGCTGTCCCTGACTCGTGCGTTCCGCTACAAAATCGGCCATGGTTGGTCGACAAAATGCAGTGGGCAGAGCAGGCCCGCAGGAGGCCGAGGCGCTGCGGCCGAGTTCTCCCCGCATGTGTGGGCCCCGCAGCCCGGCCGA
>NW_006440214.1:991113-991558 GCF_000325575.1 Pteropus alecto | reverse complement strand
CCCTCTCCATGGCCCACGCCCAGTGCCACACGTGCATCCCTCTCGTCGGGCTGATGTCATTTCCCTTCCAGACGGGACCCTCCGTCGGAGCAGGTGCCGGCGTTTGCTCCAGCAGGCCTCGCACCTGCCCGCACACAGGCGCTTGGTGAGCACGTTCGTTACTGCAGGGGTTGGCGAAGACACTGCCTTCCAGATCCAGCCCCGAGCCTCGTTCACTCTGCCGACAGTGCAGTGGATTCAAACACTTGTCATCAGACACGTGGAAGACATGTCTCTTTAGGAGGAAGGGCATAGCTGCAAAGCAATTGTTTAAAAATGGCTTAGATTTCCACAAAGGTGGTAGAGCCAGAGGCTGAGAAATCAGGAACTCTGAGTTTTACAAGTGCATCCTTCCTACTTAAACGAAACGAAGCTTTCTGGAAGCTACATCCCCCTACTTCCAAAC
>NW_006440214.1:980575-991029 GCF_000325575.1 Pteropus alecto | reverse complement strand
GTCTGGACTGTTTTTATTTCTTTTCTTTTGTTTTTATTTATTTATTTTTTTACTGAGATGCACAATGAGAGTGGGAAAAAATAAAACAAAAAAGAACGGAAGAGAGAAAGGAAGGGAGGGAGGGAGGGATGGAAGAAGGAAGGAAGGAAGGAAAGAAGGAAGGAAGGAAGACAGGAAGGAAGGAAGGAAGGAAGGAAGACAGGGAGGACAATCCCCAACGACCATATTTAACAGGAATACGAAGACGATACATCATTGCTCCCTCTGGCCCCTGCCCTGGTCTTCAGCTACTGAGAATATCTGCGGCTCAGATAGTTTCATAAAATTTTTTTCTTACTCTATCTGAAGCCACATTCCTGATATTTTCTATTTTATTCCTATCTATTCAGTTACATTATATTCCATGATATTTTAATCCATCATATTCTACTCTATGCCACTTTAAAACATTGTTTTGTAATCCGATAATTTACCGACGTGGCATGCCTTTTAAAAATTCCGCAAGATGCTGGAATCGGTGTTTTTGAAGCAGAACCAACTCAAACAAAACAAAACAGAAAATCCGGTCAAGTTGATGTTCTGCTGCCACGAACAGCCCGCTTGTAATGGCTGAAGTTCCAGCTTTTACCAACTTGTGTTTTTGAGGCGCCCTTTTGTCCGTCCCCAGAGATAGGGACTATGACGACTCGGCACACCCCTCGTAAGCACACACAGGAGTCTTTCCCTGGGCTGCCCTGAAGCTGAGTTATTCGGGGACGCAGGGCAGGAGCACGCGGTCACAGACGTCTGCGCGGTGGGGAGAGGCCCCTTTGCAGTCAAGACCTGCTCAGAAACCTTACCCTAAATTATGCCCTGTTAAAAAGTCCCGCAATGAATTAAACGCCGCACGGATCAATTGTCTGATGGAAACCGCAGATGCATCTGTTCGGCTCTGACTCAGACACTCACGGAAACCTCCAGCCAACTCTGAACGGGGAAGGGACGGGGACGTCCAGGTGACTCAATCAAGTCATAAAAGCGACACTCCATACAGTGAGTCCAGACACACTCCCTTGCTCTTTTCCTCGGGGTATCTAGAGAAGTCCAGTGAATGTCTGATTTAAAACCCATTGTTACGGCAACGACCGTGAACAGCAGCTTTGACACCTGGTTAGAGAATGGCCGTCAGTCACGGTCTAACCGCAGTGTCTGTGAACAGGTCGAGAGGACCAGCCTCCTACTAGCTGATCTCCAGGGACTGAAACGGTCTCCGACTCGATAAACGGCTGCCGTGATTCCGGTTCCTTCGGAGTTTTTATCTGGGCGCCAAGAGAGATGAATCCAAATTTCTGACAGTTGTGAGAACCGGTAGCAAATATGAGCAAAGGTCCCTCCTACACTCGCTTTTTCCTGGATCATTTCTATCGGGATCCCTGGGCCTCTTACCCTCTCATAACTTCCCTCTGCGACTCAAAACACAGCTTCCAAAAGGTCAGCCTCGTAGGTCCGGGGCCTGCCCACCACATTCTGTTCTTTCTGGAATCTCGTACACCAACTCAAACAAATTTTTTTCCTTCTTTTTTTTTTTTTTTATGTTGTTCGTTATGTTTGTCCCTAGGCCTAGTGCTTCCCCCACATGAATTGTGCTATTCCCTATAGAGACTGGGGATTGTCCTTTAATATTTTTTCTCTTGATAGTCCCCAGAAATAGAACCCCCAAATTTTGTCTCGGCAAACGGCTGCCCAGAACAGATCCTCTAACTCGAAGCTGAATGTGAATAAAAGTGTCGTGTGGCCGCTTGTAGAAGGGTGTCTTAAAATACAGCTTTTCTACATTTTTTGGTGTCTCCTGATCATGCTGATTGGAACACAGATGTGATGGCTGGTGCTCCGGTTGCCTTTTTGGACCATGAGGATGCGGGCTACAACAGCCTGGGGAGGGCAGAGTCTGGATGTCCCAAGACTTCACGGAACTGAGCTGCCCTCGGTCTGGGTCACCTACGTCCAGGAGTTATGTGAGACAACACTCCCAGCATGCCTTCGTTTTGGGCTACAAGAGGAAGTTGCACAGTGGCTCTAAGTGCCATGCTGTGGAACAGCCCCCAACTGCGATATCGCAGTTCTCTGGGCCTCAGGCAAAGCATGGGACGTGGTGGGCCAAGAATAGCTCTAGAAAGATGGGTGTCACCTGTGTTCAAACAGCCAGTGCCGTGTACACATTAAATATAGTCACTTTGGAGCAATGTTGGGATTTGGGCCTTGATTCATTATTTTCTCTTTTATGTTCTTTTATTCTTCCATTGGTATTTAGAATTCATGAGTACTCACTGACTCTGTTTTTACAAACATGCTGATTGTGTGCAGCCCCTTCTGTCTTAAGGTCTAAGGCTTTCGAGTCAGCCCACGGCCTTTTTACTGCTGTGAACCCCTTTCAAAGCCAATATCATGAGAACTCAGTAACCAAACTGTCTTTTTTTATGGGACTTGCCTTTGCCATGTGGGACCTTTCCAGATGCATGGTAACGTTCTGTTTTAACTTCCACATTTCCATTTGCAGAGAACTTTCCGGCTTCCCTCCTCAGGAACTTGCTTTGGAATCGGCCCCGGAGGCGTCGAACTCGGACGCTCTCGGCACACGGCACGTGACACAGTGTCCGCGTCGCTGCCGCAGAGTGATGGCTTCCTCCGACGTCACCTTGCTTCGAGGTGAGCACGTCAAAGCTCCCCCAACCTTCGCTGGCCTAGGACCGATGGAGCAAACTCGTCCTCGAAGAAATGGAAGAACCGCTCCTGATTAAAACCGTGGGCGGCCAAGTCTCCTCTGCAGAGCAACGGTGTCGTCTGTCGGCTCCGCCTCTGGGGACTTGGTCTGTCTCCATAGTCGTCCTTCCTGACGATGCCACCTAGGTGCCCCTGGGGTGCCCGATTTGTTTTTGTCAACGTCAGCAAGAGAAGCAAGCAAGTGAGCGAGCTCCGAGACTTTTAACGGGCTCCCGTTCACAGAATGGGATTGCTTTGCGTTTCTGCCGAAAGGCGGGAGGATGCTGACAGAGACACTGAGTTTCGCGTGGAGAGCGTCACGAGTTTTTGACGAAACATCGACCTGTGCACACGACACCCGCTGTGCCCTGGCCCCGTGACAGGGTCCCGCGAGACGCTTTCTAAAGGAAGACCCTTCCTTGGTTAACTCCCTGGAAGCCTAGAGTGACAGTGAAGTCGCCCTACGGATTCGCTCACCGGGCGGACAGGAATCTGGGCTCCAGGCCGGTCCTGTCACGGGAGGCAGCTCTGGACCCGGATGCCCTTTTCCTGCCCCGGTGGCCACTCTGCCCAATGTCCAGCTTGAGTCTCAGGCAGTGCCCTCGAGAATCTGTCACTGTGATATGCAGACTCCAAACCTTCAAACACATAATAGGGGGCACTGTCCCCTCTCAGACGCCCCAAAACGTCAGCTCTGATTTTAACAGTAGTTCTAGTCGAGCTGGGGCAAGCGAGGTCAACGGCTCAGTCCTTTGCTCCTTTATTTTATTTTACTTATTTTTTCCTTGAATTTTATTATTTCATTTTGCTTTCATTTGCTTCTGTTCTTTTATTTTTCTTTAATCGGTGACAGAAACCCCACCCCCGCCACGGGCACACACGGGGTTCGCTTCCTGCCTGGCGGCTCCTGGAGGCGGCGGGGGGGGGCTCTGCTCCCACCCGGAGGTACCCGGGTCAGGACAGAGCTTGTTTTGTGTTTCACGGGCGACAGTGTCCTCCAGTCTGAGCGATGACTGAATCCATCGGGTTGAAAATCCAGAGGCAAGCCTGCCTTTTCAAGGTAAAGGTACCGATTACAGAGATGATCTTCCCCCTTGATCCGCCAAGGGCTGCAGACCTGGCTCCTGGAGGTTCGGGGGTGGGAGGGGAGGGGTGACAGGTGGTGGTGACGGGTGGCGGTGCGGGGTGGGGACCCTGCAGCTCTCCCGGAATGCACACCAGGGCACAGCCTTGGTGGAGCTGGAGGCAGCAGAGCGTGACCAGGCCGCTGTCCAGGTGCTGGAGTGGGCAGCAAGGCCAGGCCAGCAGGAGGCCAGGGGTGCCAGCCGGGCCTGGGACGCAGGACCAAGGGGGAGGCAGGGGTGGCGCACGAAGCTGCCAGCCCTCACAGACCTCCCGGAACGTTCCAGCCCCAAGGCGCCCGTGCCAAGCCCTGGGCAGGAAGGAAACCAGAGCCAATCGGAGTGTAGAGGGTTTGTATAGGTGTACTTTACAGGCGGGTTTTTGTGACCCACTGGGGACATGTGACACACCCTGAGTGATCACAGACAGATACGTGCACCTGAGGTTTATGGAGAAGACACAGCTCACTCAGGATATTCACCGATGGGCTGTTGGGGGTCATATGAGTCCCTGCTGGAAACTGAGGTGTTTTGGAAGGGGGAGTCACTCATTTCAGAGCCAGAAAGCAGGCCTGCCACGTGCGCAGCGTGTCCTGGTTGGGGCCACTGCATCTGCAGCTGTGTAGGGCCGTGTCAGGTGGCCTGGAGTTTCTCCTTGAGGTGATGGGGACGGGACCAGCGACGAGTGACCAAGTCTTGGAAAGGCCTGTTCCAGAGCAGGTGTGTGCAGGGAACGGGCGGGCAGCAGTCTGGATGAAGGGCAGGTAGGTAACGGCTTCAGAGGAAGCTGCACTAACCTGCAGAACGGAAGATGGACTCAGGTGTGCTCGGGAGAGGTGCGTTTGGAGTTACGACTCTTTTCATCGATTATTGACGTGCACCTGTCTCCCATGGAGAGCCACACCGTTCAATGTCAGCAGGTCGTGTCTATGCTACGGCAAGTGGCATCCGGGGCTGTGTGACTCTGTCATCGCGGTGGCCTCAACTGAAGTCATTTTCGTTCTTTCTCTGCCTAGAGGCCCTTCCACCTTGGTCTCTGACTGAAGCAGGACCATGTGTGCACAGCGACCACCCACGAGGCAGTGACTTCATCCTACTTATAAGGGGAAAGGGCTTTTACAGTCTTCTTCCTGGCGTTTAAGGTGCCTCGAAGCACATGACTTCTCCCAAGTTCTCCAGAAGCCTGAGCTCTCCCACCTTTTATGCCAAAGGTGACTGTGGCCCTCCGCAAAGCTAAGGGCTAGCTCGGCACAGCGCTGCCCGCCCGGGTGCCTGGGTCTCCCCGCGGCCGTGCTGTGTACTCTGCCTGGGGCCGCAGGTCCCACGTGTGCCATAAACACAACAGCACCCGCCACAAACGCCAGAAGCGCAGGGTGGGTCTCCCTCCCCTCCCGTGCCCGGCCGGACACCTGCTTGCCCCTCACCACCCACGGGGTGACCCCAAGTCCGCTCCCCGGTGCTCGGGGCCCTGGGCTTTCCGGGCCCCGCCTGCCCTGCCGGCTCCTGTGACCAGCTTCACCGGGCGGCGTCCGCCCGGCCTGTTGGGAGCCATCACTGCACCCTTTCCGTGCCTGCTCCCCCATCGCCAGGCATTCGCCTGTAAACAGGGGGTGTCGGTTTAATAAACGTTTACGTCACTCAGCAAACATGTGCCCTGTGTGCCTGGTCGCAGGACTGCACCTCGGAAATCACAGAAGGTGCCAGGCGCTTACAAAACTGATGTTCTAATCAAGCTGACACTCTAAACGCTCAGCGCCTAAGCGAGCGCGTGATCTCAGATACGCAGAGGAAAAGACCCATCCCCATCGGTGAGACACGGAGGGGGCGGGACAGGCAGGGGCAGTGGGAGCTGGTCTGAGTTGAGGTTTTGGAGATGATGTGACCTGAGGCCTGAGCAGTGAGAAGGAACCAGCCACATCAGAGACAGAGCAGGGCCCCTCCGCGGCAGGGGACAGCCCGGTCCCGAGGCAGGAATCAGCTTGGGGTGCTCCTGGAACAGGAAGGGCGCTGGTCTCACCTGAACCTGAGGTCAAGTGTCGGCGAATGGATTTGAGGGACCAGCATCTGTCCTGAGCAGGGGATTGGGGGAGGCCATGAGCGTCGGTTTTCTGAGAGGCATGCTGGGAGCAGCCTGTGGGCAGAGCGTCGACCTCTGTGGCTGCAGCTGAACTGATCGTGACATGCTCCCCTCTGTCCCATCCTCCTGAAGGATGCGTGGCGAACGCAGCCGCCTGCGCCTTGAAATTTTCCCTCCTCCTCCCAGCTCAGAGCTGGAGGCTAAGCGGGCCTGGGGACTCTGACAGGGCCACCGTGTGACAACAAGCAGCACCATCTCAAACTGAGTGCGGAGCCCCTTGGCGGTGACGGCAGAGCAAACACATGAAAAGCTTACATGGGCCTAATGGGATTTGAGTAACCAAATATCATCGTTTGTATGTTTTCCGCGTTACGGTGGAAACGTTTTGGAGCCAGCCCCCCGCCCCGCCTGTCCCTGCTGGCGTTTCATTCTGGAGTAAATCCTCACCGGGCCCACCAGCGTCCTGCTCCAGGCCGTGTCCCCGCTTTCATTACAAACCATGTTTACCAAAGGCTTACAACTTGGCTGTGGCACCCAGCTGGCACCGAAACTGGAAACTTGGCGCGAACGGTTTGGCATAAACATTGCCCGGAAGCAGTTTTTTTATCTGAATCTGAGAAAAACAGGCTAGGTCATTTTCAAGTTATTTGTGCTATTCGTGCATAAATAAAAGGAGGCTGACAGCTTCACACAGCTGTTTGCTTTTGCACTCCTCAAAAATAGATTCGGTCCGAGAAAAGTAACATTCGGTAAACAAATACTCCATGACGGACTGTAAAACATAAAAAAGTGGACTGGAGTACATTAAATAGAAAGAGAAAATGGAAATGTTTCAGAAGTCACTGAGAGTGGACAGATTCTGGAAGAATATTCAGAAGCTCCTGCCCACTCCGAATTAAATGGGTAAACAAGCCAAAGACAGACTTTCCACTAGAATAAACCATCCTATCAAAATCTGAGGCGCGGTTCATCCCCGTACACCAGAGGACACAATCTATGATGTTTGAGCAGGAAACAAATGATTTTTAAATGAGTTTTCCAAGAGCAGTTTGCGCTGTAAAAACTTGGGGTAGAAGATGTGAACGGTGCAATAAATGTGCTTGTTTACAACGACGATGATGGACCGACAGCAGGGTTCGAGGCCCCCCTGCCCGCCTCTGAGCTGCGTTAAAAGTTTGGAAACGGCCATCTGTGGCTCTGGATTCCAGCATCCGGCACCAGCCTCTAAAACGGGACTGCGATGGTCTAGACCTCTCTCCGGAGAAAGCCTTTCTGGCAAATTTAAAAGTCAGCCTTGACGTCAAGTGGTTCTTGACAAGACTCCACTTTGAGCTCTGTGGGGTGTGGGCAGAGCTGGCTTTCACTTCTGCGACCCTATCAGTGGATGACTGAAGAGAGTGTTTGCGGCAAAAAAAAAAAGAGAGAGAGAGAAAGAAAAAAAAAAAAGACAAACCAATTCAAACAGAAAGTAAAAATAAATCAGAGAGGGAAGCATGCAGAATGGAGGAGACAGCAAGCCTCGGCCCCGACTGTCACGACACGACCCCGTCTGTAACAAACGCTCTTTCTTTCTGGTGTCCCTTTGTGGAAGGAATTGTTTTCACAGGTTTGCTTTTAGTGGATGTGCCTTTCAAATGGGTTTTTAGCTGCTGTTACTGCCCAGATCAGATGCAGGAAAATCCATTATGGTTGGTCTTATTAAAAAAAAAAGAAGAAGAAGAAGAAGAAAAGCTTGTTTACAGGCAATCTGTAAGCAGCATGAGAGAATTCTGTTTTTGGTAGTGGGAAAGTTTGCCACCTGGCTATTTTACCTGAGGGACAACCCTTGGCCGTCCCCTGACCTGTATGGTTGGTGTAGTTCGATCCCACCAGGTAATTCAAGCTAAGGAACGCCCCTGGGACACACCTCAAAGCCCCTTTGCTCCCTTGAGCCGTCAAACTGACCAGACTCTCCAAGCTCCACCTCGATCTCTTCCAGCGTCAGCATTCCTGGTGTTCCCGGCTTCAGAGGCGGTCTATGCAATCATTTGTTTGCCCCGATATCTAGACTGTCCCCACAGCGGTGACGTGGCGTTTAAGATTGCCACTCACTACGTGGTCTATAAACAAAGTTTGACGCCATAGAGAGCTCGCCTCCCTCACGGAGGAATGCGAATCGGTGCATGGACACTCACGCGGAACCCCAGTTGGGATGACTGCGGATGTGAAGGCACAGAGTTAGGGGTGCACCGCCTGGGTCCCGCCGGCCAGAGACTGAACCAACACTTGGCGGCCGATGGCCTCACAGAAGCTCGTGATGAGCCCCTAAGTATTTTCGCAGAATTTGCAACTATTTCTACCTCCCATAAGGGTGCACGGCTACCCTAATCTGACTCGTTCTGCAAGTTCATTCCTCGAGGCCTGGAATGTACCTTATTTGTGTATTCTCGGCCCCGAGCACAGTTCCCCGCCACCAGAGCTGCGGTGAGCATCTGCCGAGTGAATGAGGAGTCAGCATGGGATGGATGCCATGATGCCGGTGAGTGTCTATACCCGCAGACAGAGGGAGAGATCTTTGTCTTTAAGACCGGAGAAAGTGTTTCGAGGCTAAAAGAAAATTGCTCTAATTGGCATAAATGCATGAGTTGTTTTTTTATTTATTTTTTAATTACAGTTGGAACATGACATTATATCAGTTTCAAGTGTACAATGTAGCAACTAGATGTTTGCGTACCTTACGAAGGGATCGCCCCATGAGTCTAGCTCCCACTCGACAGCACACATAGATATTACCATATTATCGACTATATTCCCTCTCTGTACTTTGCATCCCCGTGACTGTTTCTGTAATGGGCAATCTGTACTGCTCGATCCCTTCCCCTTTTTCACCCAGCCCCCCAACCCCTCCCATCTGGCAACCCTCAAAATGTTCCCCGTTTCTGAGCTTGTTTCTGTTTTGTTTGTTCATTTATTTTGTTTTCTAGATTCTACGTGTAAATGAAATCATACGGTATTTGTCTTTCTCTGACTTATTTCACTCAGCAGAATATCCTCTAGGTCCATCCACGTTGCAAATAGCCAGATTTGATTTGATTTGATTTTTTATTTTTTGTAGCTGAGCAATATTCCGTCGTATATATGTAGCTCATCTTTATCCATTCATCTATCTGTGGACATCTAGGCTGCTGCCATATCTTGGCTATTGTAAATAATGCTGCAGTGACCGCAGGGGTGCATGTGTCTTTTTTGAATTAGTGTTTCGGATTTCTTCGGATAAACGCCCCGAAGTGGAATTGCTGGGTCATGTGGCGGCTCTATTTTTAATTTTTTGAGGAACCTCCCTACCGTTTCCATAGTTCTGCAGAAATTTGCCATCCCACCAGCAGGGCACGAGGCTCCCTTTTCTCCACATCCTCGCCAGCACTAATTGTTACTATCCAAGACATGTAAGGAATGCGTGAGTTGCTTTGAAATGCGCATGTCCCATATCTACACGAGGATGAATGAAGAGAGACTATTCGCAGGCCACGTACAGAGAGAACTGGCAATATCTAGAACGATACCCTCTTTAGCTAAATAATCTAAACCTTCCAGAGCTGACGACGGGAGAAGCAGCTGCCTGTAGACCTTGGATGTGGGGAGGGGACGGGCAGTTAAATGATTCGTGATGGAAACTAGGGCCGTAAGGGTAAGGATGGAAGTATAGCTTGTAAAAAGAATCCATATTTTAGTGTACAAATTGTAATGGGGGAAGGCGCGATATTTTGAATCCAACCTAGAAAGAGCGAAGAAGGAAAGTTCGCCCAAATCTCCTGGCCCAGTGAGACCCATACGTCCTTTTATTCACCGTAAGGGACAGATCAGGGCTGAAGGACGACATCCATGAAAATGGCATCCGTGGCTTCAGTTAGTCACTTTCCACACTAAGTGTCGAGCACCCCGTTGTTGCCACTTTGTTGCATAGATAATGTATCTTTTGTATTGAAATAGGAGTATAGAGAATGCTCGCTTGGACGGAGAATGTGCCCAGCCCAATATCCATGTCTCCAGGGGACTTCGTGCTTCCGTTCTTAATGTTTCTTTGACATTGTGTCGTGCATCTTGGGAAATGAAAGAGAAAGCTGAGGGCCACTGTCAGTTCTTGGAACCAGAATGACAAGGAAGAGGAGAAGTGGCCTGGGAGGAAGAGCTTAACTTTCGCATTCAGCAAGAACTGGGTCCGTCTTCCGCCTCCGGACTCACGAGACCTGTGACATTTGGCAGGTCACTTAACCCATCCAAGCCTTGACTGTCTGGACCACAGAATGAGGCTGTCCACGCCCACTTCCAGGGTTCAAAAGAAGTGAGCTGTGGAAGCGACCCACCGACGCCCGTGCCTGGGGGAAGGTGGGCTTCTCCGTCAGCGGACCGATGGCTCGGCCTGCAAACGCGCCCCGAGTCCGGCCTGCGCTGCTCCCTTCCTGCGTCGGCCACGGTCGGGCCTCGCCTGGGCCGTGCCCCGCGTGCTCCCCGCTTCTCTTTTGCTCCCCACGGCTTGG
>NW_006440214.1:966802-977493 GCF_000325575.1 Pteropus alecto | reverse complement strand
GGAAAGAGAGGTTTTTGACCCGATTTCGAGGTTTCAATGAGGAATTAATCTCGGCAAGAAACACCTGCTTTCTGAGTCCTTATCCACGCTCCCCTCGCTGACCGGTCTGGGAGGGTCCCTCCGTGTCCACCGTGTCTTTCCTCAAGATGCGAGTCCGTACGTGGGACTGATTCAGGGCAGTGCAGTGGAAGCAGGGGGAGATGGCTGGGGCGCCGGCCGTTTTGGTGACGTGACAAAGTAACGTGACGTTGGCGGCCGCTACGGCACGCCTCGATCTCCTCTCTCTCCTACGTTTCGAGCAGCCCGAGCTGGCCGACGGTGCGTGTCCTCGCATGCGCTTAGCCGGGTTCCCCCTCCCCGAAACCGAAGGCTCTTGCCGTCCCTGCCCCAGCACCACACCCCGACACGCCTCATTCCCTCGGTGACCCTGATGTATGCTGAGCTTCCCCACCCCCAAAGGCACTGGACTGCTTTCTTAACCAGTGATGACCGTCACTGGAGCTCGTCTGGGCAGGACAGTCCCACAGGGGACCAAGCCGCGGAGATGGGGCCTGATCCGTCCGATCCGCCGTGAAAGGGACCACATCGCCCCCCTGCAGTTAGAGTTTAAGTCGTAGGCGGAGGAGATGCTGCGTGTCCCCGACCCCGCTTCTGTCCGACACCCAACGCTGCGAAGGCAAAGCGTCGGAATTCCATCGTAAACACTGGCCTGGGGAGCTGAGCCCATTGTGTGCGGCGCGTGGGTTTGGGGAGCCGTTTTCCGTAGAAACGACATTTTTACAAAGTAAGCGTCAGTGTACGATGGGTCTGTGCGTTGGGAGCTCAGTCCACATGATTCCTTCCACTCTGACCCGCCAGTTAGCAGGGACACGTGACCCCCCAGGGGCAGCCACCTGATGCTCATCCGGCCGGCCAGAGGGGTGGCGCCTCGGCCTTTGCAGACAGCCCACACGGCAGGCGGTGATTGGGACACGTGTGCTTCCGCCGTCACGGTGTCCCCGTCAGTCCCTCATCCTTCTCCCTGGCTGCGTCGGGGACCAGAGGGGCCCCAGCCAAACTAGACGGAAACCCTTCCCTGCCCCACAGGGACTGAGGGTGCTGGAGGGCTCGCAAAGGGGTGTGACCGGAGGTTGGGTGACAGTGTGGACGGAGGCTTGGCCGGAGGAGACGAACACGCCTCTCGGGGGCAAATACCCTTCCTTCCGCCTCCTGTGATGGCATATTCAACCGCAGGTCACTGTCCCCCAGACCAAGGAGATTGTCACATTCGCACGAGTCCCAGCGCAGCTCGTCAAGACCGGCCTTGGGGCCGGGCGCAAAGCTCCCGCAGAAACAAGACCAAGGCCGCTGTGGACGGCCCCCGCTCCCCCAGAGGACCTGAGCAGGTGGCCAGCAGCCGGCGTTCTAGGCCTGGCCAGCTCTCTCGGCTTCTCTCCGTCTGCTTTCGGTAAGACCGACAGGTGTCAGCGGCAGCGCTCCCCGCGAAGCCCCCCGTGAGCAGGCAGAGAGCTGTGACATTGGGGCCAGGGTCCCCGAGTCCGCACTGCTACGTCCGTCTGGCACGCCGACTCCGAGACGCCCTCACGCACAAGCAGCAGAACTGAGAGAAACAAAGGGCCACACTCCATGAGGTCCCAGGCGCGGGTCCCGCGGTGGCCACATCTGCCGCCTGTCTTGCACGTCCTCACCTGCAGAAGCAATGCTAGCCTGTGTGACGTGGCCCCCCCCCACCCCTGTTCACTACGGGTTGGAGCAGGACGGTTTCCCTCGGCCATAGGGAGAAGCCGGGATCTGGGATGGCCTCGGGACATGCGTACACGTCCCAAAGTCGCGTTCCGCCCTCAGCGGGCCTGGTCAAGCCCTGAGCCAGGTGGGCATGGTAGGACGCAGGAAACCTTGCTCTGACATCCTGGACCCTGAGGCCACTGTCCTTCGTGGTAGACGTGTCTGACACAAAGCCGGCATCATATGCGTGGGACTGTGTGTGAAAAACAGGACGTGAGTTCCAATGACGTGACCGATCCCCTGGGTCCGGCTGTCCACTGGACTGGCCGCTCTGAAGCTCCCACGTCACGCGAGCCGCTGTCCCCACTTGTTCCCTCCGGACAGAGCTGCGTTTCTGTCACTTGTAACTCCAAGGTTTCTGACCGTCCTATGACTGTTGTCAAACGCTGTGTTGCAGAAACCACATAAACACAAATGCCGCAGGCCCTCCTCGCCGCCGGTCAGTGCCAGCCCTGTGACCTGCCTGCCCTCCACCTATCACTTCTCAGATCCATAATGCAGAACATCCATATTGTGTTTTTGGAACGATTTTGAGTGCTCGTAGGAGTCTTCTAATTAAATCGTTGTTCAGTTCGGTTGAAACAGCAGAAGCACATGGATTTGCCGAGAATTCAACGTGCATCACTGTAGCATTCATTTTTTTGATCAGACGGATAATCTGGGGGTTCTGCTTTTCTCAAGGCACACATAGCCGGCGAGGCGTCTGCATTTCCAGAATAAAGCTGCCTTATCGAATGCTAGTCGCAGGCGGTATCCGTTCCCTTGGGCCCGTGACTTCTGGAACGGGAGGCGCCTCGTTCAGGTGGCGCTTCGTCCGCACGCGGAGCCGGGCACTTTCTACCCAGCCCCGGCGTTTCCCCGTCTGGAAACATCCTTTTGATGGGACGGGGTCTGTCGGTAACAAGGAGATCGCACGAGGCGGCTGAGATTCGGGAACGTGTGAGCACAAAAGCAGAAAGAACGATCTCGCCTAGATGACAGGGAAAGGTCGAGGGAAGAAACACGTGGCAGAGCGACTTAAAGAATGAAAGAGGACGGGCCAGGTGTCCTCTGTGGACTTGCGGGAGCGCTTTGCCCGTCCAGGCACCGTCACGTGTGACCGCGGCTATGATGCAGTTGTCAAGGTGGGCAAGGGGGACAAAGGGGAGGACGCGTTTATGTGTGAAATACGGCCGATGGAGTAAGTATAGCAAAGGAAAGGGAAGAGAATGCACAATCCCATTCATTCCATCGTACAGATCACCTCGGATGACGTTTCTGAAGATGCGTCCACGGAGAACGCTTCGCCCTGAGGAGCCACCTTCAGCCGTCAGCCCTCAGCCTGCTCCCTGGCCTCTGGCCCTGCCGATCGGTCTGTTACAATGCGGTCCTTGTTTCAAACAAAACAGAAAATGTATTCAGTCTTACAGACGTAGGCCGTACAAGTTTGAGCATCGCAGGGCTTGGATAAGCACAGCATGTCGAACGGGAAGCTTCGATCGCGCTTTTAATCACTGAGAATCTCGCTTTTCCCTAACAGGTGAGGAGTCATGGATCACTCCCTGACCGTCGCCTCTCACCTATTTCTGCAGATGGAGGGGGCTGCGTGTATTTAGAAAGTTCCTCTTCTGCATCTATGCAGAGCAGACAGAACGGAGCCACTGCAAACGCTGTCTGCCTGCGCTGTGTGTGGCTGGAGCTGGCAGCCTAACAGCGCAGTTTCGGAAGCTTAGGTGTGTTCTTGGAGTGACCCCATTCGCTCAATCACTCTCCGGACACAATGCCAGGCTATTGAAGGGTCCCAGACTCTGGCGGATTTGAAGCTTTTGTCCTTATTTCAGGATCTCTTTGTCCCCATAACAATAGGTGACATCCCGCATAATACAATGCCATTTGCACAACTGCCTGCTGAAACTTCCTGTGTCAAATGAGGCAGAGAGATTTCCGAAGGCCTGCACCGGTTAGTGAGAAAGAAGCCACACAATGCTGGTTTCCAGGATTCGCTCTTGACGAAGATGAACCCCCAATGTGCGGAGGTCGAGGGAAATGACATTCCGACGTGGTGACCCACACGACGGGGCCTGAAGTCGCCCAGCTGTGATCTCGCCAAACGGCCAAACGCGCAGGCAGGCCCCCAGCTTAGGGAGCCCGGGCGGTGCCCACGGCCCTTTTCCCAAAGGCCATTCATTATTCATTCAAGCAGAAGGGGGACTTCCTCCAATTCTCGAAAACGTCTTTCTGCCGTTTAAGTTATTCGGGGTATTCAAAACCTGTCAAGTAAAGAAAAAGAAGCCGTACCTCTTCTCACTGACGTGTCGCCAAAGAATAATGCACATTTCTGCGATTTGCTGTTCAGACTTCCAGAGAGATCCAACCCTCATTTGCACCCGCTCCTCCTGGTGGTCACAGGCGACAGGGGGCGTCGCAGCAGGGGGCTGGGCTCCAGCCTCCTCTGCACGCGGCCTCAAGTCCAGCTCTCTCCTTGTCATGCAGTGGCGAGATCTCGAGCGCCAGTTCCTTCACCTCGCCAGCCGCTCTCCTCGGTGGAGGTGACAGCAGTGTCCCGCATTTGAGTCGCGCAGAGGGCCCAGCGTGCGGAGCGCGCCGTGGTCCCACCCACGGACAGTGGACGGAAGAGACGTTGTCCACCCTCACAGCTGATTCTCTCTAGGCTCTTGAACTGGGTTTCAGTGACAATCCCCGTGGCATCCGAGTGTTTCCGACAGAGCTTTCCGACAGACCTAAGTCCTTTTGAATGGGGACATAGATGGAGAGCGAATAAGCCTTATCTGTGGTTTGTAGATGGAATTCAAAGAGATGGAAAATTTTACTTGGTAATTTGTGTGTGCGTGTGTGGGAAATAAGGCAGCAGGATCGGAGCCCAAGGACGCGCTCCCGTACTTGCCAATGACGGTCACTCACCACCTGTCAGGACTCGGCGCCACGGCCTCACGGACACCCCCTCACCCGCGGCCCGGCCTGAGAGCGTCCACGTGGCCGTGCGGGCTCCTTCTCTCTGTCCCCAAGCCCTCTCCAGCGGGGAGGGGAAACAGCATTTCCTCCGGAGCCCCGCCGAGGGCCCTGCCGAGGACAGGCTCCCGGGACGTTCCCCACGGCCAGGACGACCCCAGGGCCCCGCCGAGGACGGCCCCAGCCTGCAGGCACGGAGGCCGCGGCATGCTGTCTGGCGAGCGCACCCTTTGTTTCCAAGTGTCCCCCTTGGGCACTGGCTGTGCTAACGGCGTCACGTTGTAGGCCCTGGTGCAAACCTTCTTCCTCCCGCTGCTGCATAGTAGCTCCAGTGGCTGGTGAGGAGGGGACTTCAGTCCACCCCATGCTGTTTCTGGGACCGCTGTCACCTTCCCCTGGGAGGACAGTCCGCAGGAGCCTGCGTGGGGACCGACCGGTCGGCGTTGGGGAGTGCGCGCTGGTCGTTACACCTCTGGTGGCTCGACATCGGCCGCCGTGAGAGCGTCACGCTCCAGAAATGGCCCACGCTGCCCGTCAGAGCTGCGTGCGGTCGACTGGCACATTGTTTTCTCTGCTCGCCTTGCCCGGGGCCGGCTCCACCGGCTCATCCCCTCGTTTACTTACAAACTCATTAGATGCCGATCGAGGCAACACCGTGCCGGGGCTTGGGACTTGCTCAGTAAACAAGACGAGGAGGCGTCCGCCTCCACAGAGCCAGGTGACAAATCACAAACTGGTAAAACCATGGCCATGGCCACGGCGAGAAGGAAGTAAAGAGGCGGTGGGTGTGGCGGGGGAGCGGAGGTGACCTCCTGGGTGGGCTGATGAGGGAGACCCCGCTGGAGGAGCTGGCACCTGAGCGAGCAGGGCATGGTGAGGAGTAAGGAAGCGCCAGCTGGGGGCAGCGCTGGGCACAGAGACGCTGACGGAGGGCGCGAGGGGCCCGGCTGGACCTGCAGGCAGCGCCCCGCAGCCCGTGCACGCTGGCGAGGCCGAGCCTGGCGCCAGGCCCAGCGTGTCTGGCCTTCCAGCGCCCGCCCTCGGTCCTCGGTTCTTCTCGTTCATCCCGGGACCGGCGCAAGCGCGTCTCCCAGACGGAACGCCAGCTGGGAGCATGCAGGCTGCCCACGCGGCCGGGCGGCTGAGACCCGACCCGACAAGCTGGCAGGCACTTGATCTTGGGCGAGAGGGACGCGCGGCTCTGCTACCGGTCGGCCCGCTGATGGGACAGTTAGGTGCTTACTCCACCGATTTGACAGCTTAGGAGCGCATCGCCTCGAGTGAGCACATCAGCAGCTGCGCAGGGTGGACGGGCTGACCACACCAGCGACGTCACATGGTCTGCGGCGAGCTCGTCTGCTTCTTCACTGCGACCGTTGCCATGGTTGCTTCGGAACCGCGTAGAAGACCCGCGACCTTCCGCAGGCAGAGTGACCCTGGGCAAGAGATTGAACCTCGCCGTTCCTCGTCTGTAAAATGCATTGACGTAAAGGGCATCGCCGTTGGCTGGGGCGGGCTTTACCGGGTGAGCTGAGTGGGTGACTTCGAAGCCCCGAGGACTGTGCCCGGCGTGTGACAGCGCTTGGTGGGCCTGCGCCTGCGTGGCGTCTGTGGTTCGTCGCTCCTTCCCCCGTGCTGGGGACGCTCTCATCCAGAGGACGCAGTCACCAGATTCCAGGGCTGGAATAAACGCGAGTTATTATTAACCCAGCTGTTAGGGGGTCCAGTTCCGCCCCTCAGGAATTGCTGGGCTTCATCGTCAGTCCCCCCACCCACCAGACTTGCTGTAGGAATCCCGTCCCCTGCTCCCTAACTGTCCCCGTCCCCTGCTCCCTAACTGTCCCCGTCCCCTGCTCCCTAACTGTCCCGTCCCCTGCTCCCTAACTGTCCCGTCCCCTGCTCCCTAACTGTCCCCGTCCCCTGCTCCCTAGCCGTCCCCGTCCCTCACACTCGGCTCTACAGAAGGGGGAAGCGTGACCCAAGTGCGGGCGGGCGGCCTCCTCCAGCCTCCCCGCCCTGCTGCCCTGGCCCGGCCACTGCCCAGCCTGCGTTTCCGCCACCTCCTCCGGGAATGCAGGGCCGTCTCTTCTCTCTGTCGGCGTTTACTTAGTCCTCTCTCTCTCTCTCTCTCTTGCACTTTGGCGGCTTGGATTGAATCCAGAGCGAATGCACGTCTGCTTACCACGCACCCAGCTCTTCTTCTTGGAGAACAAGTGTCCCCTAAACACACACTGGCAGGCAATGCGCTTGGTGCTGGAGACACAAAGATAGGTAAGACGAGACCCTAAGTTCACCGAGTCCCCCTTACTGAGGTCCCTTTTACTGACGGCTCAGGGCAGATTGAGGGGCCTTGAGAACCCGCAGCTCGGCCTTGCGCTGGCGGCTCCCTCACTGAAGGCGAAGGGCTTCGGGGTCGACGCGAAGCACCAGCCAGGAGAAACCCGCCTGGCGGGTCCCCGTCCCGCCCTGCACAGGTCCCACCCGCCATCTCTGGCCCATCTGCGCGTGGGGCGGCCACGCCGCCGAGGTCCTGCACCGATTGCCATCTTCAGCTAAGTAGTCGGGAGGCAGGCGGGTCGGGCGGAAGACAGAGGCGGCGATAAAGGCCCCGCCCGTGTTTGTCCTGTGTCAGGGAAGCGGGACATTGTTGGGGACGGGAATGTGCAAGGACTTGCTCTGTCTTATCTCCCAACACTTCACAGCGTTCTCACATTGCCTGAGACAGGAACCGGCAGCCGGCACTGCGGGCATCAAACCTGCTCCCTCCTCCCGCTTCTGCCACTCCTCTTCGACTGACCCCCCAAGAATAAGCAGAGCCGAAGGCAGCGGGCAGCCTTGTGGTTTTGAAGAACTGGGGGACAAGCAGGGAGCTAGTATTCCCCAAAGACAAAGAATTAGACCTCGGCGGTCAAGAGCTCCTTTTGCGTGTAGGCACGTAGGTAGGTGTGAGCCCTCACGCCACACGAAACGATTTCCATGCCTGATCGAAAGCCTGAGCCGGGAGAGAAAGTGCTGGGGGCGGGCGGCGGACGTGGCAGTCGCCCGGTCTCGTGGGCTCGTCGACGCGAACTTCCATCGTCCGAGCTTTGAATCAACTTGTTTCAGATCCTGATTGACAGACAGACACACACAGGCTCAGGACCGCAGGACGGTGCCCCTCTCTCCCCAGATAAACGCCCGCCCTGCCCGTCCCAGAGAGATTCCATCAGCCAGGGGGGAGGGGGCATGTGATACAGAGCACGCCCACCGAGGAAGAATTATCTCTCGCCAGCAAGCTGTGAGCACCCCTGAAAAACGCTCCTTTGTGATCGAATTATGAATGCGTTCACATCAAGCAAACATTTCTTGTCTAAACTCTGGGTGAATATTGGATGTCATTTTTTCCCTCCTGGGCATTTTGATATAACTATGCAATAATGACCAAATAATTCCATGTTTACATACGCCAGGTGACAGGCTGCATGTGCGGAATTATGACATTCGTAAGGGACGTTAGAGGCATCTAATGCATAATGAAAACTGTATATTGAAGCATAATTTTTCTTCTACAGTTTTATATGTAGTTGACGAAAAAAAACAGGAGACTTTCTTCCCAAAGCGGAAGTCCCGCCCCCTCCCACCCCCAGTGCAATTCTCTCTTTACTCTTAATATGAATAAGGTCAAAGATGAAAGAGGAAATCACCAGATACTTATCTAAAGAAACGCACAATTACAGAACTATCGACATGATGCTGTGGAAATCATTTCTGTGAGTGTGAAAAATCATATTAACACTTCCACATGAAGAAATCCACATGAAAAATCAAGCTGATCTTTCAAAGACAAATGAATGCCCATTTTGACAGGGAAGATAGCATATGCCACATGGCATAGTATGCCTTTACCCTTTGTCTGCGGAGGCCAGTGGACTCGAACCATTACTTAACTGAATCTACTCGACGTAGCTCATCTAGACCCAAAAGACTGTTTCCTAAATAGCAGGTTATCTGACCCAAAATTATCTAGATAATTGCCTCTGATGTCCACATTGCTTTTCTAGTAATGGACACCTAAATAAATATCTCAGTAAACAAAACGCATGCAGATTTGGTTGATTAATTCTCTTTCTTGACGAGTTTAATTAGATTTAATAGTAGTAAGCATTGAGTGCCTGTTCTGTGCCGGATCTCAAAGAGTGATGCTCCCCTGATAAAAGCTAAGATCTTTGGAGAGCTGGCCCTGGAAGGTGCTGGATGCTTCGGTTTGGCCAAGGAAGACACGAGAGATGGCTGAGGGGCAGGGGAGACCGCAGGCGTTTCTTCTGTGCCCTGATTCACGCCCAGGGCGAGGGCTGGCTTCCTGTCGAGCTACTCGGTTCCAGTGGCCTTTTCTCCACGGTCTCGCCTCTCACTGGCTCCTACACTCGACCGATTACATCATCTTGTCCATTCTGTCAGGGGTGGAATGGCCTCCAGGCCACTGCGGGTCCCTGGGGGTCTCACGGGCCGCATTCAACCACCAGGAGTCACTGGACTCAGTTTTAGCTTTTGGGGTTTTTAAAAATAGTTTTAATGATTTCTCATCACTTTTATTCTTCCTTAGACATCTTCCAAAAACCAAAGATAAAATATATTTATTTTTTAAGAGTAGCATAAAACGTATTTAACTATTTAGTTGCTATACAGGTCCATTGGACTCTTATAGAAAACAAGATTCATTCCGGCATCTTAGCGATCTCATTTTTCCTCCCTCTTAAAATGTTTGGCTATTTCATAATCCTGGAGATGACATCATCATCACTTATCCTTAGTCACCAATCATTCCCAACAATGCTAAAAACATGGAATGCGGTGAGACGTGGAGGAACGCTGGGGGCCCTAGACAACGAGCACGCATGTGACAGACACATCGCCACCCCCCCATCTTCTCACTGCTCTGCCTGAGGAGCGTACGGTCCCCCAAGACGACCCCCGAGTGACGGTGGCCAAGGGCAGAGGCACCGGGCAGGAGGAAACTTTGGAGGGGCGACGTAAGTGTTCCGTAAGCTGATCGTGAATATGTTCGCACTACATGTACCTTTGAAAAAAACTCACACGCACGCAACGGGCGAGTTGTATCGGAGGCGAAGTGTGCCCCAATGAAGCTGAAATTATCCCTTATCTGTCACTGTGTTACAAATCCGTCCCCGACTTAGTGGCTTAGAACACAGTTCTTATCTCACGGTTTCTTTGGGTCAGATGGTCCGGCGGGACCCTCCACCACGGTGTCTGTCCAGTCGGCAGCTCAGTGGTAGCCGGGCTGCGGTCACCAGCAGGCTCAGCCCAGGAAGCAGCCGCTTCCAAGGGGCCAGTGGTGAAATTCGGTTCCTTTGAGGCTGTGGCCAGAGGCCGCCCCCAGCTCCTTGCCAGGGGGCCTCTCCATGGTGGACCTGTCCCCTTCACAGTGTCAACAAGAAGGCAAGAGAGCATGCCAGCAAGACGTGCGACCCGGCCACCTGGACGAGACCCCAGCCCCTACGCCGTGTCCTCCAGCCTGGCAGCCGTCGCTGAGGGCAGCCTGCCCGGCAGGGACAGGGGCTCTGCACGTGTGTGGATCCTGGAGTGGGGACGCAGGTGCCTATGGCTGTTCAGAAGCCCACCTTCCACAAATGCACCCCCAGCTCTGCTGAGGTGTTACTTATGTACACCAGCTGTAAGTTCCAGATGGAAACGTGAGGTCTAGATAACTCGTCTGCTTGGCAACGTGATGACCGGTCACAGGACATTTGTCACCGCCGCCACCCCCTCACATAATTAACTTCTTTTCTTTCATCGTGGTGACGATGCTTAAGATCTACTCCCTTAACGACTTCCGAAGACAAACAGGAAGGAGAGCGAAAAGGCGTGTGACCGAATTCTTTCGTTTTTTACGGTATTTACGCCGGAGGCTTTCTGTTACATTTTGTCTTATGACTTCTGATAAAGTTACTTTTCACTAT
>NW_006440214.1:958086-965537 GCF_000325575.1 Pteropus alecto | reverse complement strand
CATTCGACGCTTAAGCTCAAAGAAGAGAAAAGACAAGAAATGAAAAGCTATAAGGGTGGCCGTGAAGGCGAGCGTCATGTGTAATAAAAATTCTGTCAACGAGCTTGAAAAAAATTAAGAAAATTACATTCCCCTTCGTTTACGGTTCTCCGGGGAACGGTTCATTTCGGAGAATCTCTGGGGGCAGTCGCCCTGCGGTCTCACCACAATTTTCTTGATCTCATGGCGCGAGCGCATCGCAGGAGAACAGACGGCAACAGCATCAGTTTGTATTCACCTCGCTCGGCCCGCCTCCCCAGAGGGCCAGGGCTTCCTCGTCTCCCCGGGTTTTCTCCTCACACCCCAAATGGCACATGGCTTTCTCCTAAAATTAAGAAAATTACATTCCCCTTCGTTTACGGCTCCTTCTGGGCCACCAAGAGCTCCGTAGAGATGCGGAGCCCCTCGGTGCTGAACCCCATCATCCGCCGACAGGCCCTCGTTCATACGTGTCCGTCACGGGGACTCATGTTTTCTTTCCCACGCTCTGTAACCATGTGGATGCGGGACTACTTGAGCCGTAAAGCACGCTGGCTCCTCGTCACACTCATCAGGGCTCTCAGAGGTGCGTCCCCACGTCCCTCTGCTGCCTTCTGCACCCCTGGGAGTCTCAGCATCCTGCATTATTAGCAGAATCTCCTGCCCTTCTGGATAGCTGCACCATCGCTAGAGCGATGTGCTCATTTTGAAAAAGCCTTTAAAACACCTGTGAAAACGCTCCCCAGTCTTCTCCCGATCCTGCCTCAGGAGAACTTTCCAGTCCAACGCCCCTCTCTCCTCCCCACGCTCACAGAACCTACTGTTAGGCCGCGGACGCCGGCATCGGGCTGCACCAGACGCACCTTCGCACGCGCCTCCCCGGGCTGCGGTGCTGGCGCTGCCCGATGACGCCCGTGGTGCCCAAGACGACGTTCGGGACGTGGCAGGAAACGAGAAGCGGAGATCCGATGACGAAACGTAGGAGGCCTGAGCCAGCGTTCGGTCTGAGTTCCGGTCCGTCGGTGGCGTGTGTCTCATGTCCACCCAGCATTCCCTGCGCTTGGTCACGCGTGTCCGATGCCCGCGTGCCCTCTTCACGTGGGGAGCGAGCGGGAGTCGACACGCTCCGTGCCATCACTGAGCCCCTGACGCCTGCAGAAAGGCCACGTCTGCGGTCCCCCCGTCCCAGTGGGCAGCACGCCGGCCACCAGTTCCTTGGGGAGGACAGTGAGGCACTTCGACTGTCCTCTCAACTCCACATTCGTGAGCGGGAACGGTCAACACTGCCTTCGGAATGGACCCCGCATCTGACCGCTTGTCAGCACCCTCTGCCGCCGCCGGGACAAGCCTCTGTCATTCCTCTCCGGTGTGCCGTGACAGCGGCCCCTGACCGCGAGTCCTGCTCCCGATCTAGCCTGACAGCTGCGTCCCCACGGAGCGGCCGCTGAGACCCTCCCACTCGACGGAGCAGCCCACCCGCGCGCTCGCTCTGCCCTCTGCCCCGTGGTGCGGCGTTGGCGCTTTGTGCCTTTTCAGCGTGACCGCGGGGACTTCCCCTGACGTGCTCCCCACCGAGTCCCAGGAGCTATCACAGTCTTCTTTTTTTTTATTATTATTTATCGTTATTATTTACGCCTACAGCACCTGGTCTTCCTAGGCGGTCTCCCATCCAAGAACTAACCAGGCCTGACCCTGCTTAGCTTCCGAGCAGACATGGGGCTTATTCAGGGTGACGTGGCCGCAGACCAGGGACCATGGATCCACTGGGGCACGAACCCAGGGCCTTCTGCGTGGACAGCGGACGTGCTCACCGCTCCCCTATCCGCACAGTCTTCAATTAATAAATGTTTATTGAACTAATAAACGGCTGTCACTCCCTCTAACCTGGGTTCGGCTCCGCGACCCGCCAGCCTCGGCCCCTCACAACACCAAAGCAAACCCAACACCCCGTCACCACGCTGCCCGCGGACGCCGCGGCTCATGCTGTCTGTGCGGCGTGCACGCACACGCTCCTTCGCGTGACAGGACCCTCCGCTCCTCGCCAGAAGCCCGGCTTCTCCCCCGCCCGCCCAGACACGACGCAGGCTCGCTTCCCCGGGGAGCCCGCCCTGACGACGCCCGTCACAGCGGTGCCTCCTTCTCCACATCTACCCCTTTCATTAAAATCCCTTTAATTCTGTTCATGAATCATGTCCTTTCAAAGTTATTTTCTACTGAGCTTGAGTCGTCAGCTAAAGCTGAATCAGAGGCTGGTTCCACTGAATTCCAGGAGGAAAAGATTTTCTGTGAAGGGTCATGAAATTAGCAGAAATCCATGCCCTACCTTTTAAATACTCAGAACTTAACTGGTGACTCCGAAACTGTCATTACAAAAGGTCTACGAAGCAGCATGACATCGTTGTCCTTTAAATATTTCTTTCTACTTCTGTTTTACTATGAAAAAGAAAGGCCAAAGAACAATCAAGGGAAATAAGCAGAGAGGGGACTTTCCACAGAGATGGCTTTTAGGAAAGGCTCGGGCAGCCCTCTCCTCCCTGCCTAATGACTCCTAATAGCCCCCGGCTTTTGCCAACACAGACCAGAAAGTGCGTGGAAGGCCTCCGTGGCTTGTCGAATAGACTTATAATATACAAGATCCTTAAACCCAAAGAAAAGGTTCCACAATACTCATCGTAGCCTTGGACTGTCCCAATATATTTTCAAATGAAGAAACAACAACAAAACCATGAAAACAAAACCACTATGCCAAAACAGCGTAGATTGCGTATGACCATTTCATTCAAGATTTTGATGTCCATCCAACTCAAGAGTAACCAATAAGCCACAAAGTCCAAATCAAGGTGTCACTTGGTGGCAGCGTCCCTGAATTCGATGTCCCCAGCAGCACAGTGTATTACAACTGTAGGGGTCAGCTTGCAAATCTAAAAGTACGCAGGGGAGCTGACACCCCGTTTTAGAAATCTAGATTGACTGTAACAGGCATGCATTAAATGTAGACCGAATTAATATATCAAAGGAAAAACAGGCACCCTCTCATATAATTTTTAATTATTTAAATTACTTTGAACGTGTAGTTGACTGTTAGCTTTCTCAGGGGAGGAAACTGTGATATCTATTTCTTGGGTTCTCAACACAGCAGCTAACACATCGCTGAGAGATACTGAGACCTCAGTATGTGTTTGTTGATTGACTAAAGACTCCATCTCTGGTGTTATGTCCTGTGTGACACCCTCTCCTTGAGTGTGGGCTGGGCGTATTGGAGGTTTGGAAGGCCGCTCCTGAGACGAGGTTACACGAAGACCAGGCTCTCTCTCTCCGCCCCGGGCTACCTCACTCTCTTACTCCTCTCTCTGAGGGAAAACAGCTCCCGTGGAACAGAGGCTGGCCCCTGGCCAAAGCCAGCGAGGAGCAGGCCCTCCATCCGCCGGCCGTGAGCATCCGAGTGCCGCCAGCAGCCGTTTGGGTGAGCTGGGGAGCAAATTCTCCCAGTTGAGCGGGGAGACGAGGCGGTCGCCTGGTGACACCCTCACGTGACCTCAGGAGACCATCAGGTAACACGGATTTAGATTCCTGTCTCACAGAAGCCGCGAGATAATACGTGCAGGTGGGTCTAAGGTTGGGGCGATTTGTCACACAGCAGAGGACAACTAACACAGGACTTAGGACGGCTGGCGGCAAACGGGCACAGGCGCTCAGGGCGTAGGCCGGAGGGGTGGCTGGGACGGAGCGGAGTTTGGGGTATGTTCTGAATGCAAAGTCAGCTGGTTTTGCTCATGAGGTGGATCCTGGATGAAAAGAACTCAGGGGCTGAGAATGAGTCCACGATGCTCACCTGAGTGTCTGGAACGAAGGAGGCGACCGGCTCAGGTGGGCCAGACGAAACCAGGAGTTTATTTCCGACGTGGGAGTTTATTTCCGCCCCTGCGGTGGGAGTGCCTAGCAGGTGGCTGGGCGTGTGACTCTGGCGTCAGGGGAGCCTTGAATCGTGATGCAAACGGAGGGATTATCAAGATTATCTGGCCTTTGGGGCCCGGAAGAGAAAAGACAGAATGGGAGGGACATGGGAAGGATGTCCTGGAAGACAAGCGAAGACGGAAATTCAGGGGGAGGAGGATGTGGTCCGTGTCCCCCTTACAGCAGGTCAGCAGGATCTGGGAGCGACGGAGAAAACGCTGTGCGATAATCCAGCTCAGGTGGTCCTCTGAATAGGAAAATACCCATATTCCTTAACGATGGCTAAGCCTCCTTTCTCCACAATGGACTTGAGCAAACGGCTGAAAACAGTTCGAGTGTTTTAAGGCAAAGCAGTGTCACCGTTAAATCACTGCTGATCATACGGAGACGTATTGGTCAGTTTCCATCCAAAACGAGAGCTCAGCTTCCACAGAATCGTCACCGTCTGATTTAGGAATTTGTCCCCTGACCCTACGAAAATAGATGCTCGTCTACTAAATAACTTCAAATCTCGTCACTTCTTTTTTACCAAAGTTTAAATTCCTTGCTGAGGGAAATTGCTCTTTACAGAAATCTGGGCTCCTAAAATCCGGGGCGTACGGCTCCAGGGTACCCGGCGGACGGCTGCTAAGCGGGCAGGAACCCGGAGCGAATAGTGTATTTTGTGACTTGAATTCTTCGTTAGTGCTATTGGAAACTTGAGTCGATATTCAAGTTTCCATAATAGACGCATCGTTTTGGACACACGTCAACCCAGTTTCCATGGGTTACACACACTTCTTTCTTCCTTGATTACTGCAGTGTTCTAAAAGAAAATTCGTCAACACTCATGAAAATGGAAATCTCTCTTAGAAGAGAGATGAAAGGCTTTTCGCACAGGTTCCCGTGAAAGTTAAGACTCAATTAAGCGGAGACCGTGTCGTGACGGGGAGTCTCGCCCGTTTGTGGGTGTCAGAGGAGGCGCTGGGAGCACAGACGTCAGAGGTCTGAAACGGGGCACGAGGATTTTTTGGGGCCTGATGGTCACATAATTTATGGGTTACACTTTATGAACAAAAATACAAAATATATACGTAAAAGTCATGGTGTATTGAGAACGCACATCAAAATAAGTGACATATGTTATCAATCTGACAAATACCGACATTGCAAATTCCAGAGGAATCCATAGCATTTGGTAAATTAACTGTCCGTTGTATCTAACACCATTTTGTCACGTTTTCCACTTACCTACTCTTCAACTGCCTCTTTATGGCAGTGACTCTGCATCCTAACCTTCTAGAGATGGCACGAAGGTAATTTTTTTATGAGTCATGGGTTGGAGGCTGACTCCCAGGCTCACAAGTCCTCGTTAATAATATCAGTACGTTGTCTAGATTTCTTGTCGAGTTTGAGAACCCTCTATCAACTTCTTTCATCTATAAACTAAAGATTTCAGGGCATCTTACGTTTTCTTATAGAGTAACTAATTATAAATTACCATTCAATGCTTCTCTGAGAAACTTACTTCTTCCTTTTGGTAAATCGTTGTTTCAATATGATAAAAAAAAAATTTTTTTTTTAGACAACTAACTTCTCAATGTGAGAATAATTTCTATTGATGTCCGCTTATCTTCTATCATTTTTTGTTTCATATTCTATTGATTTTCATCTGAAATTTCCCTCCCAGCTCTTTTGCAAATAAGTTTAAAGATGACTAGAAATGGAACCCTTTAAATTCACAAAATCAGAAGTCTGGAATTTCTTACTCAGTTGAAATATTCTAACATGGCTTTCCACATTGCTATTAAAATGGCATATTCCCAACTTAACTTCCCCTTAGCCAGGTCTCAAAAATTCCTGGAGTGTCCCACCCCAGCCGACACTGCAGAGCTGACACACATCTCAACCACTGTGGTCGTGTCCCTTCTGAAAAATATTCAGACACATGACCACAGGGACGCGTGGTGAAGCCCGAAGCTTCCCCAGCTTCATGGAAAACCCACCTCCGCATAGGACGCCTTTGTCACAAAACACAAGAACATTTAAATCATCATTATCAGATTCTGCTACCCAGAGATGAAAAGGTTAGAAAAAACGCCACGAAACTTTCCATTAAAATTCCGGACCCTTGCAGCTTCCTTTTTAAACCCGTGGCAAATCAAGCAGGCTGCCACATTATTCATCAGAAAAGCATCATTTACATGGCATACAAGCAGTTTTAGAAACATCTTGTCTCCGACACTTTTCAAATTTGCATTATTTGTGGTTTAAAGCAAATGCATAATTCACTCGTTCACCGATTCACCCATTTCCTTTTTTTTCATTCTCCATTCCTTGTGCTGTATATCAGGCACTAGATCCCGGCAGACGGAAACAAATACAGGACATGCTCTCTTCCCTGAGGGGTCACACTCTAGCCCTGGCGACAGGAGAGTCACTGCGGACACCACCACATCAGAATTCGTGCTTAGAGAAGTGAGCGAAGCATAGGTCACGTAGAAGTGGGGAGGTCCCGCCCTCGGGACGGTCACTCGGCAGTGAGGTGTGTGAGCCTGAGCCACGTGCGGGCGGACGATTAGGCTGAGGGAGCAGATTGCGGGGTGGCAGGCGGGGGCACAGACCACACAGCTGCAAACCTCACAGGAGCCGTAGCAGCATGAACAGGCAGCGTTTATTAAACCACAGATTTATTGGGTAATTTGCCCATGATCACACATTGGTAAGCTGTACATCCAGGATAAAAGCCAGGCTGGCTGGCTGGAGAGTCATTTTACTGCCTCTCAAAAATAATGGTAACAATAATGATAGTGGGAATAATAATAATATAACTGTAGATAAATGAAGATCAATGAAAACAGGGTGTTAGCTTGGTGATGTGTGTCCCACATTTACTTTCATTCCCTTGTCTTCTAGAATCATCTACTGACATCCCTCCGCTCAACTCCAGACGTTTAAAAATACTGTTGTATTTCCGGACGATACTTACTTTTCTCAGAGTTACCTTATCTCATTTCAGGTAAAATGTGACAATCTTGTAAGAAGATATAGCAATGGATTTTTCGATCTTATAAATAAGAAATACTTTAAAAGTCTTGTGACTAAGAAATATAATGCAATTAAGATTTCAAAAGAAAGAAAGAAATGAAATGAAATGTTTATAAATAAGAAATAAAACACGGAGGGGAAGTACCCGGTGCCGAGTCACACAAGGACCTCCACTCAGGGCCCCGCCTCTCCTGGGTCTGAGTCGATTCATCAAGCCCATCGTCCTGGTCGTCCATCTCTGTGTTGCGAATTACCCCAATTCTCGGGCCATGAAAGTAACCATTTTACTTTGCTCACTATTCTGGGGGATCAGGAACTTGGAAAGGGCTTGTTCAGGCATTTCTAACGTTAGGTCTTTCATGTGGCTGCCGTCAGACGGGGGATGGAGTTGAGACAGCTGTGGAGCGGGGGGCTGGCCGAACTCCCACACCCAGTCTCTCCATCTCTCCCTC
>NW_006440214.1:948837-958042 GCF_000325575.1 Pteropus alecto | reverse complement strand
CACCCCCATGCCCCCCAGAGCCCCCCATGCGGTCTCCCAGCATGCACTAGCTTGGGCTTCCTCACAGGAGGGCAGCATCGGGGGCAGCAGCCCGTTGTTACAGCCGCCCAGAGCTCTAGCACAAGCATCCCAGGGAGCCAGGTGAAAACTGCCTCATCCTTTCTGTCCTCACTTCAGACCTGCCATCTTTTATGGGTTACGAATGAGACATTAACTCTCCCAGATCCAACAAGAGTGGGGAGCTGGCCCCTGTCTGCTCACGTCCCCCACTCCTCCAGGTCATTTCCCTCCTTGAGTGCCAGCTATGGCAGTCCCCTCAATCCGACCTCAATATCGATGTATTCAAGAAGAGGCTGAGAGAGAGAACAAGAGGGAGCGGATGACAGGAAGGTAAGAAATGAGATCGAACGAGGGGGAGAAGCGGGAATGCGGAGATGGGTCCAGATGCAGGGATCTGCTCTGAGAAGGTCCAACGGTAGCTGGCAACTTTTCCCCAGTGGACGCCGCCTCCGGGTCATTCATTTTCACTTTCCTTTGTCTTTCAAAGGTCGGGTTGCAACGACAAATGACGTAACTTAAATATTTCCCTTTTAGGATTTTTTGTTCTGCTTGGTAGTGCTAGATGTAGTTTCAGTGGTGAACCAAAGTCAACAAACTACCCTTTTAACGAAAACGCTTTTTTGGGTCTAGTTCACTGCAGTGGTGAAAAATCCCAGTCGGTGAATCGCTTCTCATTAAGTCCGTTGCTGAGTATCCGCCCAGATGACGTACAGTCAACTCTTCCCAGAGAGTCTCACGGTTCTTCCTCAAACAACTGAATTTTCAGGGAGAACAGTGTCCCGGTGGAAAGCCAGTGGGTGGGGACTGGAGGATGGCACTTGTCCTGGGCAAAGGAGAGGGACCAGCACATGTGACAAGTTGATTCCTGAGGTAATCGGGGCCTTTCAGGAATGCATGATCGGACTGGGTGATCAAGCCCAGTGTTTTCCAGGATTCTTTCAAGAATGTGGCTTTTCTTTGAAATATCGAGATAGAAATCAAAAAGAAAGTTCGAATGGATGACTTATTCTCTTCTGTAGGATAATTGGCGAGTATAAAGTTAGTGTTCAGGAAAAAATATGCGAGCATCGATTAAGCGAACCCATTTTTATGATTCTACCCAAAATCATTGTCCAGAAACGAATTAGGTCACAAACGTGGGAAGGAATCACATGAACCACTTTTCCCGCCTCTTTTAAATAAATTTTGCAGCACACGCATTTTAAATACGTGAAACTCATCGAGATACGCAGATGTCGCTTTCGAAAGAAACCCTCTCGGACCTCGAGACCGCGGCCTTGTCCGAAGCGTCACAGACGGCGTGTCCATGCCCCAAGCGACGGCGTCCCCCGTGGACGTGCACGCCGCCTGCACATGCTTCGGCGTCAACGACAGCGTCGCTCAGCTCATCGACTGGCGACCGAAGTGTCGAAGGAAGGGCAAGGGCTTCGCCGCACACAGGCGACTCCGTGACCGTCACGCGGTCTGAAGCGGGTGGAGACCAAACGGGTCTCAGACCCCGCTGCCGGAGCCAGCGCCTGAGAGCTGGTTCTTCCTCGACGGACACTTCGACCGGGCTGAGGAAAGGCAGAGACCGTGAAATCCGCTTATTTTCGCCACCTGTTAGCAGCCAAGTGTAGAACTAACCAGAAAAAGATGCTTCAATGACAAGGTCTATGGCCCATTCCAAACCCGGAGACCGGAAGGGAGCCTCTGTGTCACGCCGTCGGAGAAGGGCCTGCCCATGAAAAGGCACGGGACGCAGTGGTGGCGGCGTGGCTTCGTGGACATCCAGCCACTTCTCTGAAAACTCAGCCGTCTCCAAACCCAGAAACCGCTCACGATAGTACTGGATCCATTTGCCTTGTTTTTAAATACTGCTCACGGTCTTTATCTTTAAAGATACCCAGTCGAGAAATTCTAGTGGGCAGGTCCGGTGACCTGTTGTTTATTTGACCTGCCAACAGCATGATGGGACTTGAACTGTAAAGCCCAGACTTCACTGAGGAGGTGACATCCTGCCGTGCAGAGGGGCCAGGCATGAAAGCACCTGGTGCCCTCGGGCCCCATGGCCTACCAGCCGCGTGGCCTCGGCCGAGTCACTAGCCCCACGAGCTTCCCACCTGTAAACCAGCGATGACAAAATCACCCTTCCGGAGTTGTCCAGAGATTTCAGTAAGTTCATACGTGTGAAAAGACGGAATGACCTCTACGGACCTGGCCCTCTGTCACCGTGAGAGGCTATGCCCAGCGACACCAGCTCGCTCCCAGGGAAAGGCGGGAAGGAATCACATCGAACGGGACAGGAGCTGAGGGAAGTCGGCGCTATCGATAAGATGCCATGAGCCCTTTAGCTGGATCATCTCTACCGAAACTCCTAAAGCTAAGACTCTATGAAGAAAACACTCCCTGGAGCGGAGGTCACAAACTCAAACGCTTCCGGGGCCGAGCACCATCGTGTTGGTAAGAGACACTAGGCCTCTGCAGGGAGCAAGAGCAGGGCGTGCTGGAGGCCACGGACACCCGGGAGCCCGAGGAGGTGCCGGACACTCGCCGGCCGCTGGCCAGGCAGTCATGAGAAAAGCGAGCGCTGAAGTCACGGCCAGCTCATCTGGCCTCGTGTGAAACTGGCCTTTCCTTTTGCCCTCAAGCTAAACATTCCTGAAGCCAATACACTTGGAGATGAAGCCAAACCCTTCCCCATGGCTAAAGAGCCCTTGACGACCACTAAAGGGGTCTGAGGACGGCCCAGGGGACCCGGTGGGCTGGCGGTGGCGGCTTATCCCAGCTGGGTCAGCAGAGCCCAGGAGACGGCCCTGCCATCAGAACCGAGACTTCCGGGGGAACTGTGGAGTCAACTCAGCGCCGTGGTTGTCCCAGCACTGTTTTTATGGTTTCTTAGATAACAAACAAGAAGAACAGTGTGTACAAAAACAATCGACACCAGCCTTAAAACAAGAGGCCGCCTCCCAGAAGCACAGACTGGCTTCGACGTTAGAGAGAAATTCTCCTTAGTCTGTTCTTTCGTTGAGAATTTTATTCCTTAAGCCGGTAGCTCCCAAATGACCCAGGAATCTAGAGCAGAATAAAATGGCAGAAAATTTAATTTACCAACCTGTTTGGATTTAAAATTGTACATAGGACCTGGTAGATTGATTTTCAGGGCTATTCAAGTCACACCCCAATTTATAACTCAAGTCTTAATAACAATGGCTAAAACTGTTTGTGTGTGTGTGTGCGTGTGTGTGCGTGTGCGTGCACATGCACAGAGTGGAGATGGTACTAACGATCGATTAGAAACTGGTATCCCCAACTTCTTATTAAGTTCACAATTAGTGGTATTTTTTCAGATCAGGATAAAAGTGGACATTTTGACTAGTTCAAAACACCTGATTCAGTGGAGACCCCTGGTGAGGTGGTGGCTTTTTCTTACTCGGCTTTGGCGAGATCGGCTGTGGACGCAGCAGTAAAAGGCCATTTGACTATTTGCCCCTGATGTCAGAAGAAGCCTCGTGCCCCAGACTGCCAACATATGTTTACAGTTGAAACCCTAATCTAAAGATATGATTTTTAAGGAAAAAATGTAAACGCCCATGTGTATATTTTTCCACCGGCATTTCCCTAGACTCCACCTCTTTGCCCGACTGCAAACTCACAACCGTGGGGCTGTCGGTTTCAGACGCCACAGTGCAGGTGAGTGGTCTTCATACCTTTCTTCGGTCTAGTATCGGGGTGGGGGAAACAGGAGGTAAGTGCCCTGGAATACAGCTCCTTATCTCGTTGGCGCAATTCGTTCATCTATTTAAGTCACATATTTACAGAAGGGTCAATGTGCCAGGGGCGGTGGTAAGCACAGAACCTGCGAGGCTGGGCGTCCGTGACCTTGCCCGCAGAAAGCTGTCCCCACAGCCGTAAGGAGCTGCTTGTTTTGCCAGCTCCTTGAGGACTGGCCCCGAAGTCAAGGCTGACGATTTTTATGGCCGCCTCCCCAGTGACGGACGGGCAGATGCCTGTGTTTGCCATGTGTATTTGATGACTAAATGAACCGGTAGCACCAGGGACAGGACAGAGAGGGGCTGGACACACTTGGAAGACTTTGGGGAGGCACGTTTGCGTCACGGGGTTTGCCCAACCGAATCCCCAAACTGCCGTAGTAATGACTGACCCCAGACACTGACCCGCGAGGCTGTTTAGCCAGGAAAGTCTCCTCCGTGGAGGAGATGGACTTGTTCTGATTTACGACTCACCCCACTTGCCTTGAATTCACAGGAGTGTGAGGAAATGCCTGGAAGTTTGAGACAATGAGTAAAATAAAATGGGAAACCCAGCAGAGCTCTTTGACAATGCGATAATCTGCTCGTAATACACAATGTGATAATCTGCTCCTATAACGGCCATCGGCAAGGGACGGAGGTGTTTCACACCTGTCTGGCCAGGCCAGGCAGCTCTGAGGACGAGAACAGCCCGTGGTGAGGCCGGGCAGAGGGCCTGAGTCCTCCCACCTCCATGCAAATCTTTATGCATTAACTAGTAAAATGAGTCACTTTGCTCCCTGATTCGGTGGCTCTGGGAAGAGCTGTCCCAGTCTATTCGTATCCCTCATCTGTTCCTGGAACTTGTCACTACAGCGAGTTAACCCCACCGACACGTGTGATTAGACGGCTCTCTCCTGCATTTCGAACCGTGCCCAGCTTGCCTGTGGCCGGGACCTCCCCGTGACGCCAGGAGTCACTGACCTATTTATCTACGCCCTCAGCTGCTGAGCTGAAAATGGGGGTTTGAGAGGAAGGACGGAGAAGTCACTGCCTCGGTGAGCCCACGATTAGTAACAGGAAAGCCCCAGAGGGGGAGAGAGATGGGGAGCCCTCTGCGGAGCCCGGGCATGGGGAGAAACCCCTAGGAAAGTTAGAAACGCCTTCTCAAAGACCAGAACAGGCTCTCTGCCCCTCGCCAGGAAACGTTCTCTGAGCCCTGAGCCGGAGGGACTTGCCACACGATCCCTCCCCCGCTGGTTAACCCAAGGCCCCCAGCTTCCACCCACTGGCCAGCCAGCCAAGCCACTTCCTCGTCTGCAAGGCACCCCCATTCTCAGCGAGGTCAGACCCCTCCTCTTGGTCTCCAGAAGCTCCTGGACGTCAAAGCGATTACAAATGTGACGTCCCCTCCCCCGCTCCTGAGTGCAGGCAGCTCCAGGCATCATTGTCCTGATCAGCAGAGAAAGGAATCTCAGGAATTCACTGAAATGTCTGAAAAGTGAGAGGAACCATAATTTTAGAAAAATGCCAGTTCTGAGGTTTATGGAGAGAAATAGGGAAGAAAAAAAATCAATAAGGATTTCAGGAAAAAATGAGAAAGTCTAAGAAGCCTTTCCCTCAGAGCTGCTGTTTCAAAGGATGAAGACGCTTGAGCTTCCATCTCCGCTCCCAGGAGGCCCGGGGCTCCTGTCGGCGGGTGGGGCTCCCAGGTGGCCTGGAAGCCGGGTCCCCTCCGCTGCGGCAGCAAAGTCACCTCGGCTTCCTTCGCCCCGTAGTCACAGCAAAGCTCACACCCCCTCCTCTAAGGAAAAATGAATGCTGGATGAGTAAGGCTCGAAGCCACCCACGGGGGATATCGGGCTCTGTCCTTGGTGAGGTGGGGTGACAGTCCTGAGCCGTCCCCCACGGAAACTGCTCCCCAGAAAGGAGCCAGGCCCTCCGGGTAGCACAGAACTGGTCCGCGTTTACCGCGTGTGTGGGGGTGGGGAGGGGAGTGGGGACCAGACGGAGCCACCGTGGGGTCTTGTAAACCCGGAACACTCTGCGATGCAGAATGAGCGCGGTCACCAACACCGAGAGAGGAAGCGACAAGCAGAACGGACCCGACAGAACCCCCGCTACGGACCGTCGCAAAGACCTGCAGGAGCGAAACGCGGCTTGGCAGCAAACCATCCGCAGCCGGCCGGAGGGAAATCAAGCCAAAATGTAGGTGTTTGACGCCGAAAGTTATCAGATAGAAGAACAGACACGAGTCACCGACGGCCTTTCCAGAGGCTCCCCCTGCCATAGGGCAGGACCCCAGACGCAGAGTGACACAGGCTGGGATCTGGCTAGCGGCGTGAGGACAGAGATGTATTAGTGTTATTCTGGATTATAGGGCGCCTATAGAAGACGCAAACCATCATATCGTCAGTATGCCCAATATGATGGTATTTAGAGAATGGGGTCTTTATGGAGATCATTAAAGCTGAGTCAGGTGGGCCCCTGATCCGGGACAGTCAGTGTCCGTAGGGGAAGAAGAAATGGGCCAGCTCTCTCTGCCTCTGCTTAAAGTATCTTTAATAAAAGCTATATAAGCAGCATATAGCTTTTATTAAAACATATATAAACCTATATACTTTAATATGGGAGCTATAGTTAGAATAATGGTATAGTTATTCTCTATCCATCTGCTTTTGCTTTTATGTTCCTGTTCTGTCTATCCGTCTATCTGTCTTTCTGTCTGTCTCTCTCTCTCTTTCGCTCTGGCTCTCATTCTTCCTAAGAACATGCAGATAAAAAGCCCACATGAGGACCCAGCGAGAGGACGGCCACCTACAAGCCAGGAAGCGGAGCCTCACCAGACACCTTGATGGTGGACTTCCAGCCTCCGACCGTGAGAAAGCACATGCGTCATCAAGCCCTGGCCTGCGGTGCTTTGTTACAGCAACGAGCACTGACTAAAACCACTGGTTAAACGCTTCCTGCAGGAATTCCATCGACATAGTCAAACCCGAAGTTTAAGGATCATTAAGGATCATCTGAGATCTCTGCAGGACCTAGAAGCCGGAGGGTGGCTAAGCGTTTGCAGGATTACCGAATCGACCGTAATAAACTCGTAATCAGCTTTGGCGTAATTGCAAGCTACTCACAGAGCCGTAACATATGACCAGTAATATTAATGGCAGTTACAGGAAACGTTATTCATTTCCTAATAACCACTAACATGCACTGATCACCACGTGTATAAGGCAGAGCTCTAATCACTCTGTGTATGTAATTATGTTTATTCTTATAATAGCCTTTCGGCATTAGTTAGGTGCGATCACTTCCTTGTAGCAAAGGTGAGTAAATTGTCTGAGGCACAGAGAAGTTAGGGAACTTCCTCAAAGTCAGACAGTTCACAGAGGGTTGAGCCCGGACTTGAACTTGGCGTCTGACAGTTGGGTTGCGTCCGCCATCCTTTTCCTGGATGCCTCCGGCAGCTGCCGTACTACGAGTCACCCTAGGTCATTCTTCCGCTGAGACTGTGTGTTTTTGGCACACCTGCTCTCTATCGTGATGTATTTTTATGTAAGGGAAATACTGTGAGCTTCGCCTGGAAAAGCCCCTCAAAGTCACGGGAACTTTCTCGTGTGTCTCCGTCATGTTTGCGGGGAACAAACACGAGGGAATGGCCTCATTATCTCGACAAGGGACACGGCCCGCTGACTGAATGCTTGGCTTGGCGGCTCACCGTGGGAGATCGGCCTCGCCAAACCTACTGCTTGCTGAGGTTTCCTTTCCATTTGTCCCGCGAAAGTGTTCCTTCGTGTGGGTGCTGTAGCGTGCAGCCCACGGGCCGCCTGGGTAAGGCTCATTTCCAGTCGTCTCAGCCGGGAGGAAATGACACATGGGTGTCTGGTGGAACCGCGCACGCACATCTGAATGTGCGGTGTCGATGGCGGTCTTTGCTTCCCGATCGAGACGCTTTCTTGATAAGTCGTGATCCTCCGTGTGACATTTTACGAATGGGGAATCTTGAGAATGGTCATCTGAATCGAGCATTCTCACCACAGCGACCATAAGCTTAAATTATGTGCGTATTTCCTTCTGCCAGGTCAGATTTTCCCACAACTATCTGAAACCATCATCTATGAGAGGATTCCCTCAAAAAAAAAATATGTATCTATATCTATATCTATATCTATCTATATCTATATCTATATCTATATCTATATCTATATCTATATCTATATCTATATCTATCTCGTAACACGTGAGTAGAGCAGGCGAGAGATCACGCCACTGATGTCTTGCTTGTTATAAATAACGAGATGAGTTTATGAACAATGAGATGAGTCCAAAGTAACAGCAATCTAGGACATCCATCGAATACTTGGTACGTGCTGGGACTGTGCTAAGTGCTTGATTTTCATAAGTTCATGTGCTTTTCACCGTGTGAGGCTGACCCTGCCCCCGCCCACACTTGTCACATGTGTATACTTGTCACACATGTGCACATGGCACTGGCAGTTGGGGTGTCTCCGCGGCAGACGAGCCACTGTTGAGAATCTGCTGCCTCTTTTTCCAAAGGGAGCTGGTTTTGTTACAGCTTTGTCGGGTTTTTTTGGGAAGGGCAGAGAGACTCATCGTGATTCATCATGAGGTCGATGCCGGTTGAGTGAATGAATATATTTAGCCCATGAATAAAAGTGGAAATAATTAGAAACCACGGTCCTTTTGATTCTTAGAAGCGTATACAATCTTTGAGCATGATTTCACAAATAAGGAAAACCCAAATGACTAAATCCCCTAGGAAGCCCTGGATTTTTTTTTTTTTTTAGACATTTCAAATATAATTTCCTTTTAAAATATGACCTCAGAAAAGAACGATTTGCCACAGAAAGGGAAAGAAACATTGCTAGGAAGGTACAACCATGAAAATGGCAACAGGATTCTGAAGGACGAGAAACAAACCCAGCACCACGCAGCCTACGAAAACGTCACTGGCTTTGCTGCCTAAAGGATGGAAAGAGAGCTCGCTCTTCTAGAGAATTCCGAAGTATCGATCGGATCGCGATCTTCATGATTCAGTCAGCCTCCAAACTCAGTCACAGGCCCACAGGGGAATCAGGCTCCTGTGGACCCCGAACCTCGAGTTAGGAGGAAGTTGGGGCGGGGAAGTGCAGAAACCGAGCGAGGGCTTCCGCATGGCTTGGCACGTGTCCCCCTTCACGTCCTGTGCGCCTCTGTCTGCAAGGACACTGCAGGCCAGGTGGCTTTCCCCAGAAACGGAGGCTCGGGCGTCCAGTAAGGCAGAGAGAAACACCTGAGCCGAGAGCCAGCGGCTGGGCCGCCTGACCTCCCCGAGCCGCCGTCTAGGCGTGGTGGGTCCAAACGTAACATCTCCTCTCTTTCATTATTGATTCCTGTTCCCAAAGCGTTCACGC